>NW_027423261.1:0-128835 GCF_048934315.1 Petromyzon marinus
TTTGTTATGCTTTGCTTAATGTAACCCCCCCTTTTTAAATGAAAGACCCAAAATATATTTTTTTTTCTTTCCCCTTCCCTCTCTCTTTACCCCCCTCTCTGCCCCCCCTCTCTCTCTACCCCCCTCTCTGCCTCTCCTCTCTCTCTACCCCCTCTCTTCCTACTCCATTTGCCTCTCTCTCGCTCTCTCTTTTTTCTTTATAACTACGACAAGTGCTGCATCGGCACGCTGCCCTTCCCACAGTCAAACGGCCTACGACGGGTAGCTTAGATCTGCATGCAGAGCTCTCCGTCATCTGCCACCGAGCACACGGCCTCCTCCAGCGCCCACTGCTCCTTGAAGGCCGGCACGGCGTGGGTCAGCCGCGTGTAGTGGAACTCCAGCAACACCCTGATCCGACCAGAGCGTGGAAGATGCCCAGGCTGCTGGCTGGACGTTGCCCCTCCAGGGCCACCTTCCTTGCCCTGTATATGGCGAGCTTGGCGTAGCCGAAGAGCACGTTGACCAGCCCCTGAAGATGTTGGGGTCTGTTGCCTTTCGGGTATCCAAAGAAGAGGACCGTCGGGGAGAAGTGGAGGCTGAACCTTAGGAGGATGTTTCTCAGGACCTTGAACAGCGAGTCCAGGCTCTTGCACTCCACATACTGGTGCGCCACCGTCTCCACTTTACCGCAGAACCGGCACTCCGGGGACGTGTCGGTGAAGCGCGCCAGGGAGACGTTGGTGGTGACGGTGCCGTGGGCGATGCTCCAGCTGAGGTCGCCGATGCGGTTGTACGTCGGTCTGCAGTAGAGTTGCCTCCAGCGAGGCCTCTCCGGAGAGACGCAGGGCAGGGCTTTCCTCCAGGCATGGTCCTTGTGGCTCCTCAGGGTGTCCTGTTGGTGGAACCGGACCATGTAGGAGTAGAGAACCTTCCTCTTTACATTTGCGAAGGCCACCTCCGGTAGGTCTTCTAGCCGGCACAGGTTGTGATCCGCCTTCGTTTGTCGGCATTGGCGATGCAGTGGCACGACTGAGAGCTCCGGTGGAGGGGGATCGAGAGGGGCCTCGTCATTCCCCACGCCGATGGGGGGCGTTCTCCCCGCTGCCACTGAGAAGGCCCCCTTGGCTTCGGCCAGGATCCGGGCAGCCACCCGGAGCGACTGCAGCCCTGTCTTTGTGGCCACGTCTGCTGGTCCGATCCACCGGCCCCGTGTTTCAGGCTCCACCAGATCTCCCATCCTGGTGAGCCGCGCGTTGGCGAGGCGCCTCTCCATGCCAGGGGTGGTGGTGGTGGATGGCAGCTTTGTCTGTGGGTTCCTGAGGATCGGTTCGACGACCAGATCCTCAGCCGATCACGGTTGGTTCAGCCTCCTGACGGCGAGGGAGCTCCATGTCTGCAGGACGCTTCTGTAGAAGGGTGGCAGCTGTCCCAGTGGAAGGCCCTGCAGGTCCATGTAGAATAGTTGCTTGGAGCACTGCAGACCCCCCAGCTGTTTCAGGAGGAAGGAGGCCGTGACGCTCCAGGCCAGTGCAGGGGCGGCGTGCAGGAACTTTTGCGCTGCCTGCAGTCGGAAGGTGGCCAGCTGACTCCGCACGCACACCAGCCCGTGACCGCCCTCGTCCAGTGGCAGGGCCAGGACCCCAGCCGCGACCCGATGTCCTCCACCTGACCAGAAGAAGTCGAGGACTTGCTTCTAAAGTGCGTTGACAAGGCTCATGGGGGGGTACAGGGAGAAGAGTCGGTGCCACAGTATGGACGTCACCAGCTGGTTCACCACCAACGTCTTTGTCCTGAAGGTGAGGAACTTGCACAGGCGACTCCAGGTGGCCAGCCGCTCCTTCACCTTCTCCTCCAGCTCGACCCAGTTCCTCTGCGGTGGTTCCTCCTCTGGTCCGAGGAACCCCCCCAGGTGGTGCAGCGATGTTGTGCTCCAATTGATGGCTTTTGTCTTCTCGGGACACTCAGTCATGTCCCACGCTCCAACCAGCAGGCCGCTGCACTTTTGCCAGTTCATTTTTGATGACGAGGCTTTCGAAAAGACCTCCTGGCACTCATGCAGCAGGGCGACATCAGCCAGGGAGCGCAGGATGAGGAGGACGTCGTCGGCGTATGCCGTCAGGACCAACTTGATGCTTGGTTCCCTCAGCACCAGGCCGCTGAGTCTCCGCCTTATGAGATTCAGGAAAGGCTCTAATGCCAGGGCATAAAGTTGGCCCGACAATGGGCATCCCTGTCTCACTCCTCGCTCGAATTTGACCGGGGCAGTGAGGGCGCCGTTGATCTTGATCATGCACTCCGCCTTGGTGTAGAGTAGGCGGATCGTTCGGACAAAGGCATCCGAAAACCCAAGGTCTTGAGGGTTCCTCCTCTTCCTCCCCCTCCTCCGCTCCGAACACAGATGGACTCGTCCGTCTGAACAAAGCTCGTCGCTCTCTGTGGTGTTAATCCCTCATACTAACATCATGCCAATCCCCCAGTTACATGCTAATTTACTGTTGATATCTAAACTCCTCTCCACCTCCTCCGTTCTGAACATAGATGGACTCGTCCGTCTTAATAAAGCTCGTCTCTCTCCGTGGTGCTAATCCCTCACACCAACATCATGCTCATCCCCCAGTTACATGCTAATTTCTATGTAAACTGCTTTGTCAAGGTGCTCTGTTCCTCCCACACAGCTTAAAAGACGCTGCCATGCTTGGCAGGGTTCACTCAAGCGCTGTCTTCCAGACAGTCCTGTTTCTTCACCTGAGGAAGGCTACTTGTGTTGTGGCCGAAACGTCGTGAGAATTTTATTCTGTTATTATTATTTTTATTATTTCATCTCCATTCTACGTGACTTTACCGAAAGAACCCAGAAGAACAATGAGCTATCATTATTGTGTTGTTGTTTGCAAAGTGCAGGGTCTTGAGGACTTTGTGGAAAAGTGCGGAATAAATGCAAAGTAACTCCCCAAGAAGTGGTGGTGGTTGGACAAAAAGGACAATGGTGATGCCGATGGCTAAGGTCTCCTCCTGCGATGGCGAGATGTAAACTCCCTCGCATGGTATACAGGAGGTCGTGGGTTCGATCCCTATCCCGACCTTAACGCCTGTTATGTATTTGGAGTCCACGTGTTCTCTCTATCTTCCCTCTGCATTAATCTGGCTGCTGATATACATTACCACGTGATGAGCCACTTCGTTGATCTATCATTTGTGGCCAGGTGGCTTCTGAAAAGAGCTTTATACCTGGTATTTTTTTTAAGGTGGCCATGGTGCTCACCGTGATCTACATGTTCCTCATGACGGGCACGCTGCTCGCTATGGTCGGCGACATTGTCAAGAACGGTATCCTCACACCCAGCAGCATCTTCTTCATCACTCTCGCGGGCATCCATCTCATCGCCGCGGCGCTGCACCCGCGCGAGTTCTTCTGCATCGTGCACGGATTCTTGTACCTCATCTGCATTCCCACGGGATACCTGCTGCTGCTCATCTACTCATTGGTCAACATGTACAACGTATCATGGGGCACGCGTGAGACCAAGGCGCCTACTGAGCCCTCCCCTAAGGAGGTGAGTTACTTTATGTGTTATCGTTATTGTCGTTGTTGTTTTTGTGTCGAACGTTATTTGGAGTTTCGCTCCATTCTCCTCTGTTGCTCCGTCCCGCACCTCCGATTAGCATGATTGGCTACGTACATTGCAAAAAAAGTGTAACATATGCCCCCAACCCCCGCCAAGACGAAGGCAGCGATCCCCATATAGCTTTTAACCGACCGTTGGGGCAAGTGCTGTTAGCGAGTAGCACCTGTGAAGTCCGGAATGGCACATAAGAGGGTAGGTGGCCAGCACCATGCCCGGCCGCCTTTGTCTCCATTGTTGTCATGTTTACTACATCACATTTGGCTATTTTTGAGGCTTTTTGAGGGAAGGCCAAGGACTGGTCCAGATGTATGTATGTTGAACTTCTTTCACACCATGTGTAGCCAACTGTGCTAATTGGAGGTGCGAAGGAAGGAAAGTTTCTAAACACAAAGAGCAGTTTTTAAGAAATTAGTTTTCAATGTAATGATTTAAAAGTGCATAGCTCCAATTGCTTTCTCATATTGGAAGGAAGAGGGTTCCAGATGGACGCACAAGCGCACCCAAAAGCACGCGATGTGGTCACTGTCTTTGTTCAATGGTTAGCCAAAATCCACTGATGAGAGGATGACCGGAGCTTGCAAAATTATCGTTTATGTTTCTTGACAAGAACGGTGGTGGTGGCTGTGCCACTCGTGTCCATTAATCCAACACGGTGGGTATCGAGGAGGAGTCATTCACTGACTTTCCAGGAGAGTGTAGTATGACAATTATGGACTATTTGTTCCATCTGAATAGAACGCAATGTTTCCCCCTCGCATTTGTGGGTCTATTCCATGGTGTTCTGGTTTCCCGTTGGCCAATAAAATCTTCATACATGGAGGACCGCAGAGCTTGGACAGTTATTGGCGCCAGTTCACTGAGCAGCTGAAACTGCCTTCCAGCTTGTGTGCGCTTCCCGCTGGTTTGATATCATTGAAGGACCCTGCCTTCAGCACAATGCCCATCCTCCTGTCCCAGCAGAAGAAGGAACGCAAGCATCGTTTGAATGGAACGAAATGCTATATACTGCCACTCGAGTGGGACTGCTTCCAGTGGAGGATCAGCGTCCATCCGAAGAAATACTCGGCACTGAGTCAGGAGGATGACAGTTCAAGGTGCCACCACCTCACTGAGAGCCTGTAGCCATGCTTTTAACTTTGATCCTTACCTCTCGTGTATCGATAGTTCAACGTTTATGTCCCATATTATTGAGGGACTGTGTTATCTTGGTGTGGTTTGGGACTGTTGTTTTGCTGCCTTGCCCCAAGTTATGCATTTAGTATTGAAAAATTGGCAGTAACTGATGTACTCATGCAAGTTGCACTCATATACTTTATTTATTTTATTATATTTCCTATACTTAGCACTGCTATCGTTTTATGTTCTAACTTTATAATCCCCTACACCTACTGGACATCTGTGAAAATAGGTTCATAGCTCATCGGACTCCTCCGGCAGTAGAAATACAGATTATGATTATTGATTGGCTGTGTCGGGTGGAGGAGGATTTACAACGTAACATTTTACTCAAGTCAATACTGAGTCTTGTCTCAACTTATTAACTGTGATTCTAGTTGTGCTTGTATCTTAGGCGCCGTGGTGGCTAGATGTTAACTACCTCCCCTGGTATGCAGGAGGTAGTGGCTTCGATCCCAAACCTGACGATGCCTGTTGCCTATATGGAGTCTGCGTCTATTCCTTTCTCTCCCCATGTTGGTGTGGATTTTACTCCGGGTTCCCTGATTTTTTCCCTCCTCATTTAGAATCATCATGTGATTAGAGTATTTGGCTGCTGTAATTTCCACGTGATAAGCCGCTCATTGAGTTATAATTTGTGATATTCAGGTCGATTCTACAAAAAAGCTTCCTAGCTCAGTGGGCCTTACATGGTAAAATAAAAATAATGGTTTAGTTTAACAGTTTATCATCATCCCTCCCAGCCGAGTGGAGTCGTGCACGGTGGAACTCGACAGAGAGATGAAGCTGCGTCCAATTGAGGCCAGACAACAGGACACTACGAGCACTCAGATGGAGCATCCAGAAGGAGCAGAGATCGAGGCGAGAGGAGAGGACATCGCGAACACTCATATGGAGCACCCAGAAGGAGCAGAGACGAGACCAGAGGACATCGTGAGCACTCAGACAGATCATCCAGAAGGAGTAGAGAGTGAGGAGAGACGACAGGGCATCGCAAGCACTCAGACGGAGCATCCTGAAGGAGCAGCGATCGAGTCGAGAGGAGAGAACATCGCAAACAGTCAGATGGAGTATCCAGAAGGAGCAGAGACGAGACCAGAGGACATCGCGAGCACTCAGACAGATCATACAGTAGGAGTAGAGAGCGAGGAGAAACGACAGGGCATTGCGAGCACTGGGACAGAGCATCCTGAAGGAGCAGAGATCGAGTCGAGAGAAGAGGACATCGCAAACACTCAGATGGAGCATTCAGAAGGAGCAGAGGCGAGACTAGAAGACATCGCGAGCACTCAAACAGAGCATCCAGAAGAAGTAGAGAGCAAAAGTCGACCTCCAGAGCAATCAGACACAGACCTCGCCCTCCATACCAAAGGTAATATTTTCATCAAACAAAGACAAAGTCTTCTTGGTTCTTTCGTTAAAGTCACATAGAATGGAAATAAAATAATAAAAATAAAATTCTCACGACGTTTTGGCCACAACACAAGTAGGCTTCTTCAGGTGGAGGAACAGAACTCTCAGGACGACAGCGCTTCAATGAACGCTGCTAAGATTCGCAACGTCTTTTAAGCTAGGTGGGAGAAGTAAAGCGCCTTGACAAAGGAGTTTACATATCAAACAGGATAATTGAGCATTGAAATAGCGGTGTTAAAGTGTTGGATCAGCAGGGTGTTAAAGTCAGAAATTCGCATGTAACTGGGAGATTAGCATGATGTTATTGTGAGAGATTAGCATGTGACTGGTCACGGAAATAGCTATGTTAAAATCAAAGTTTACATATCAACAGGGCCATTTAGTATATGGACACTAAAGGACTGCAACTATCCAACTATCATACAATAAACCGATGTGAAAAAAACTAAGTATAAACTACGTCAATATAATAAATGTACTCAATATATTCTTCAATAAGTTGAGCTATTAACATAAAGTAACTGGGTATACACTACACTATATAATGAATACCATATAGTAAACTAATAAGAAACTAAAATATAAACTACATCAATGTTATTCTTAGTTTTTTCGGTAAAGTCACGTTGAAGAGAAACAACAAAATAACAAAATATATATAAAACAATAAAAAAATTCTCACGACGTTTCGACCATAACTCAAACGGTCATCATCAGGTGTGTCGGTTTGCATAAATTTATTTTGAAAACGGCATATTTATTTATTTATATATAAAAATAATAACGTTTGCGTCACGCGCAACGATTGGCAGTTTGCCCAGGACTAGTCCATCTATTTTTTGAAAAGAGGAGGGGGGAGACGAAATTTGTTTTTATGTATGCTGTCTGAAAGCCACTGTAAGCGTGAACAATCAATCAAGAACTGAAATGATTTATCAAATCTTTCCAATGATTGCTAAGATAGAATCCATCTTCTCGGTTGAAATTGTCTCTGTGCTTGTATATGTGAATAGCCTCATGAACGACTCTCTCATGGAAGCCAGATGGCTTACAAAGAACCTCCGTCTTGGAAAAGTCAATGGCATGTGAGCCTACTGAATTAGAACAATGATCTGCTACGGCCGAGGTGTTGGTCCTACCGTGTTTAAGGTCTGCTTTATGTTCACGAATGCGGTCCGAGATATGGCGTTTGGTTTCTCCAATGTAACTACTACCACAGAGGCAACTTAGTTTGTAGACACCAGGGTATTGTATGTCCGGAATCACATCTTTTACAGACGGAACCAGATCACGGATTTTATGTAATGTGTTGAAACGGACCTGGATCTTGTGTTTATTCAAGATTTTGGAGATCTTTTTTGTGATCCCAGCAATGTAGGGTAAAGTGATGGTTTTGAAAGGCTCCTCAAGAGGGTTCTTCTTCATGGTTTGAGTGATAGCTTTGCGGATTGTATAGTCGGAGTAACCATTAGCCCTAAGAGCTTGGTGTACGTGCTTGAGTTCAGTAGGCTCACATGCCATTGACTTTTCCAAGACGGAGGTTCTTTGTAAGCCATCTGGCTTCCATGAGAGATTCGTTCATGAGGCTATTCACATATACAAGCACAGAGACAATTTCAACCGAGAAGATGGATTCTATCTTAGCAATCATTGGAAAGATTTGATAAATCATTTCAGTTCTTGATTGATTGTTCACGCTTACAGTGGCTTTCAGACAGCATACATAAAAACAAATTTCGTCTCCCCCCTCCTCTTTTCAAAAAATAGATGGACTAGTCCTGGGCAAACTGCCAATCGTTGCGCGTGACGCAAACGTTATTATTTTTATATATAAATAAATAAATGCCGTTTTCTAAATAAATTTATGCAAACCGACACACCTGATGATGACCGTTTGAGTTATGGTCGAAACGTCGTGAGAATTTTTTATTGTTTTATATATATTTTGTTGTTTTGTTGTTTCTCTTCAACGTGACTTTACCGAAAAAACTAAGAATATGAATTACTGCAGTCACGAAAGCTTTAAATCAAAATTTACATCAATGTTATCAATAAACTCTATATACTCTCCAAACAGCTGAGCTACTAACAATAAGTCGTTATACATTACAATGCCATATGGCGAAAAAATGGGTGGTGGTATTTTCTTTTCAACGTTAGCACCACGGAAAGCGACGAGCTTTGTTCAGACGGACGAGTCCATCTATGCTCGGAACGAAGGAGGGGGGAGAAACAGCCACGATGCGCTGCTCTGTTCTGTGTTGCGTTACAACTATGTTATAAACTAGACTACAATACATTGCAATGTTATACCTTCCAATCTAAACTACATTGTATAATATCGTATACAGCCCAATGTAAGCTCTAACATTATGCATTATATTGATATGTCCCCAACTAAACTTTTTCTACATTACACGACTATACACCGTAATATACACTGCCATAGACAAACCCACCATTAAATTATACAATGCGTTACTATACACTACCCTATACTTTAGACTGTAAAATAGACTTGTAATATTACACTATGTATTATTCTACCAACCCTACTGTATACCACACTACTGTATATTCACTATACAATTACGATACCATATATTGCCTTATGAATTATGTTAAACATTACAATGTTAAACTATTTATTATACAACATGCTATACCTTTGACCGTTGTGTGAACGGTATTTAGAGACATTGTCAGGGAATGGACTGCAGTCTGAAAGTCACCGTATAATACAATCAATTAAGAACCGAAATGGTTTATAACGTCTTTCCAATGGTTACTAAGCCAGAATCCATCTTCTCGGTTGAAATTGCCTCTGTGTTTGTATATGTGGATGGCCTCATGAACGAATGTCTCATGGTAGCCGGATGGCTTGCAGAGAACCTCCGTGTCATGTGAGCCCACTAAATTATAACAGTGATCTGCCACGGCTGAGGTGTTCGTCCTACCGTGTTTCAAGTCTGCTTTATGTTCACGGATGCGGTCCGAGATATGTCGTTTGGTTTCTCCAATGTAGCTGCTACCACAGAGGCAACTTAGTTTGTAGACGCCCGGGTACTGTATGTCTGGAACCACATCTTTTACAGACGGAACCAGATCACGCATTTTATGTACTGTGTTGAATCGGACCTGGATCTTGTGTTTATTCAGGATTTTGGAGATCTTTTTTGTGACCCCCGCAATGTAGGGTAAGGTGATGGTTTTGAATGGCTCCTCAAGAGAATCTTTCTTCATGGCTGGAGTGATGGTTTTGCGGATTGTGTAGTCGGAGTAACCATTAGCCTTGAGAGCTTGGTGTACGTGCTAGAGTTCACTGGCAATGTGTTCCTGGTCGGAAATGCATTGGGCTCTATGGTATAGAGTCTTGATGAGGGAGTTCTTCTGGGACGGATGGTGGTGGGAATCTGGTTTTAAGTAAACATCCATATGCGTAGCTTTCCTGTAGACACAGTGGCTCATTGAACCATCAGGTCTCCTTTTAATTAGGACATCCAAATAGGGTAGCTTGCCATCTTTTTCGACTTCCATGGTAAATCTGATGGCTGGGTGTATGGAATTGATGTTAGAGCTTACATTGGGCTGTGTATACGATATTATACAATGTAGTTTAGATTGGAAGGTATAACATTGCAATGTATAGTAGTCTAGTTTATAAAATAGTTGTAACGCAACACAGGACAGAGCAGCACATCGTGGATGTTTCTCTCCCCTCCTCCGTTCCAAGCATAGATGGACTCGTCCGTCTGAACAAAGCTCGTCGCTTTCCGTGGTGCTAACGTTGAAAAGAAAAAACCGCCACCCATTTTTTCACCATATGGCATTGTAATGTATAACGACTTATTGTTAGTAGCTCAGCTGATTGGAGAGTATATAGAGTTTATTGATAACATTGATGTAGTTTATACTTAGTTTTTTCACATCGGTGTATTGTATGATAGTTGGGTAGTTGCAGTCGTTTAGCGTCCATATACTAAATGCCTCTGTTGATATATAAACTTCGACTTTAACATAGCTATTTCCGTGACCAGTCACATGCTAATCCCTCACATTAACATCATGCTAATCTCCCAGTTACAAGCTAATTTCTGACTTTAACATCCTGCTGATTCAACACTTTAACACCGCTATTACAATGCTAAATTATCCTGTTTGATATGTAAACACCTTTGTCAAGGCGCTTTACTTCTCCCACCTAGCTTAAAAGACGCTGCGACTCTTTGCAGCGTTCATTGAAGTGCTGTCGTCGCGACAGTTCGTTCCTTCACCTGAAAAAGGCTACTTGAGTTGTGGCCGAAACGTCGTGAGAATTTTATTTTATTATGTTTTATTTGTATTATTTTATTTCCATTCTACGTGACTTTACCGAAAGAACCAAGAAGATGAATCCCTGCAGTCACGAAAGCTTTAAATCGAAAATTAAATGCGAAGTCATTGCTTGTCAGTTAAACAAGACCGAGCATCTGAAATCACGCGATGCGGTGACCATCTTTGTTTGATGAATGGATGAACGAAGTGTGGGTGATGGTTAATGCTCCTAGACGAGATTAGCAAGCTATTGTGATTCATTTGTGGCAAGCACTCTGGTGTTGGACCAGAAGACGCCAAAAGGCGTACAACTCAAAAACAGCGCACTATCAGAGTATTGAGGGCTCGGGGTGAGCATTTAACACCAGTGGAGACTAGGCTCTAAGAAAAGCCGTCTCGGGTGTGGACCAATCAAATTCAAGGACAGTGCATATTATTATCAGAGTTGTCTCTTTTGTTTGCATTTTGATTGCTTGTGTTGTGGTTATTGCAAACACGATGCCTTGAATAAAGGTGTCAGTTTTTGTGCCAGTTAAAAGGGTAAAACCTATTACTATTACAATATTAATATTATTCATCGGAGTAAGTTGTTGTTATTTGGACAATCGCACAAAGTGAACCTTCTGTCCCGTGGATGGGAATGCATAGGAGGAAGACGAGTTTTGGAAGAGCATGATCAGTGACTACCTCAAGCCTCTGGAGGAAGATGACGATCACAGGAAACGCGTGAAGCAGGAACTCTTCGAGATAAGAAACAAGGTACTGGCAACGCGTCATCGCGAGTACCGGAGATGCTTCGATAACAGAAAAATTGCGTTCCAGCGACAACGCGTTGTGCAAACAGCAGGCGTTAAGCGAGTACTTACCGTACTTGGCATGTGGTAGAAGAAGATTTAAACGGCATTGAATTACCTATGCCTTATTATTCCAACGAATTAATTGTTAATTGTTCCAATAATCCGCTAATCCTGTAAAATACATGAACAATAAAACAATAACAACAGAAGTGACCATTTGGCGTCGAGAGTGGACAGTGGGGGAGAAAAATGAACGCACAAAGAGGGGATCCATAAACAGCCCGGGGTCATCCCCCCCGCCACTCGGCCAATGCAATGTAAATCAGGCCTGGTCTGTCTGTCCCAACGTGCAGGGCACTTTCGTCTACTTCATGATCAATGCACTGTGGCTGGTGGCGACCCTGGCACTGCAGTTCGTGGGAGCCGACCTCTACATCCAGATCCCGAGCACGAAGAACGAGGGGACGGTCATCGACGTGCTGCCCCTCGCCTTCATGTTCCTCATCACCTTCTCCTCATTGTCCAGTTCCTGGCCATGCTGTACCACAGCTGAGGAGGAGGGGAGGGGGTCGACCCATGCGTGGCCATAGGGGGTGTGTGTGCATGCCGACTCAGTGACCAACAACAGTAACGATTATCTGAAATGGTCCTGGACTTCCCCCCTTGTGCCGTACCGGCCTTCATAGGTGCCACTCGCTGACAGCACTTGCCCCAACAGTATCTTAAGGCTATCCAGGAGATCCATGTCTTTGCCTTTATGTGAGTGTGGGCAGTGTGCTTATGACCAGCTCCGGTTTCGCAGCCGAGGTCTCACTCCGAAACAGTCGGGCAGCATTATCTTTTCATCGGCTGTGTAACACTGGGTGGAAACTACTTGGTTTGTCATTCCATGCGAAGCTCCGGATTTTATTTGACCACATTGATATCTTCCCTTCTTTATTCTTTCGAGAAGGATGTTGAGGTGTCTAAAGTAACATCTGCACCGGTTAGAAACATTCAGGTCACCCTGCCTACAATGCATCCTGGGTTTAACCAGACTGGATTGTGTCAGGAGCTCACATATTCTTAAAATATCTAGACACACTCCCATTGGTGAGCTCCTCTCACAAGCGTGGCTGTGTTGGCTGGGTCATGTAGCCCCCATGCCCAGCCACTGCATGGCAAAGCAACTATTATTTGGCAGGATAGATCAGACTAAAGGGCACGGCATGGGCTAGGGAAAAAAAGGAATGATATGGTACAAGAGGATATATAGAGATGAGTGGACTTGCCAATAACTGGTACCAGCGGTCTCAAGATTGGCCACTCCTGAGGAGATGCTACTTGGCAGTTGGAGGCAGTCGCCCACCAGCAATAATGGAGGGCAGAGGAGCGATGCTCGCATCCATAAGCAGAGCACCGGGCAGCTAAACACAACAATTTGGCACAGTAGGGGTCACAGCTGGTGCATTGTCAGTCATCTCAGTCAGTCAACCATTGGCTCCTAGGTCTGTCCCGTTAACTCCTGACATTTTGCCACCGTGGCGCCCCGTGCCCCTCCCCCTTCCCCTCCGTGCCCCCCCCCCCCTCTGCCCCCGTTCAGGTTGTTCACGCTGCTGCACGTGCTCTCCTACGTGGAGTCAAGAACGTCGGGCCAGCAGTCAAAGAGGGGTGCTGTTGGTCGAGACAACAAAGCATTCGTCAACGATGGAGACGACGATGACGCTCAGCAGCGCCGTCTCAGAGAGATTGTCTTACAGATCCCTGGACCCCCTCCTCACACGCCGCACGTGGGTCCCCTCCCCGCACACAGCACATGGACCCCTTCCACTCACGGCGCACCTGGACCCCCTCCTCACAAGCCGCAAGTGGCCCCCCTCCATGCACGCTGCTCGTGGACCCCCTCCTCGCACGCTGCTCGTGGACCCCCTCCTCGCACGCTGCTCGTGGACCCCCTCCTCGCACGCTGCTCGTGGACCCCCTACTCGCACGCTGCACGTGAATCCCTTCCACGCATCCTCGCACCCTGCACGTGGACCCCCTACTCGCATGTCATACGTGGACCCATGCACGTCGTGGTTTATCAATGACGGTGCGGTCAGTAAAGGTGCAGCCCTGCAAGATGCTTCCCTTGTTGGAAGAGGTGGGAGTTACCCACGCTTTACCCCACCACCGCATGCGACCTGCCGATCGACCAACTGTGCTGTATCCATTTACGCAGCTGGGTGGACAGAGGCAGCGAGATTTAAGAAGCTTGCAGCGTCGCTCCAAATGCCAGGCCTAAGGATCGACCTCTAGATCGCAAGTGTGGTGACGAGTTAATTGCAGCAGGGCAGCCTCTCATTACAATGGAATGCACTCAAAAGTCCTGCTGTACAACAACGGTGGACATCACTTGTGATATCATCGGCTAAAGTAAATGTAGGGGCTTTGAAGCTGCTCCTGGCCACGGACAGAGAAGTCGCTTCTATGTAGCAGTGGTCAGATGAAGGAAACGTCCTGTTGTTGTTTGTATGTTAAATTTATTTTGCACTGCACTTAGCCAACCATGCTATCGTGGATGTAAACATCACCCACACATAGACTGTCCCGTTAACCATAGAAGTTGATCAAATCACATTATTACGCCTGATTAATTTAGAGGTCGAGCGACCCACATGGGAAATCTTGTTTTGAGAAAGGTTTCTCTACCAAACACAGAAAACGATTCCCCATATCGCTTTAATAGACTTATGGAGCTGTTAGTGAGCACCTAATAACGGCAGGCACAGCACACAAGGTGGGTGGCCAGCACCAAGTCAAACTGCATTACCGCACCATTTTATCATTTGAGGCTGAGTCGACCTAGGGGAGGCCCAGAACCGGTTTAGATAATCACCACTATTGTTGGTGGCCATGAGTGGAAGTGAAACTAGCGTCCCAAGGCTCAAATACTTGTGCAGGGCTATGAACACGAGTTTTATTTCACGTTCACTGATGGTCAGATATATATGCCAACATATATTTATAGATATTTTATAATACTCTTTGGTTCTTTCGGTAAAGTCACGTAGGTATAAAATTAAATAAATCACGACGTTTCTATTGCAACACAAGCAATCATCATCAGGTGGGAAACCCAACAGCAAGAAGTTTTTTCTACTGAAGTGGGAGAGAGATGCCATGGTAAGAGGTTTCTAGGTAAGAACGGGGGGCAGGGCAAGGGGGGGGAAGAGGGGGTGTGTGGGCTAGGGGGAGGGGATCGTTGCGTGGACGCTAGATTGATATGTATAATGTGGTTTATTTACAGAGATGTAGAGTTACATTGAGACTGTGTGGATAAATAAAACAAGACAGAGAAGAAGCAGTCATACATCCAGAGCACCACGTTCAGATAGTTTCCCCAAAATATTGTATTGGAGATGTGAATCCATAATTTTAATGCTAAGGCAATGTTTCGCTGCTATTTGCCGCTGAGAAGATGTTATCTCCCTCGATCGGTACACAGGAGGTCATGCTGGACCCTGGCGGTGCCTCTGTTATACTTTTGGAGTTGGCGTGTGCTCTCGCTGTGGTGGTCGGAGCTTGGGTTTTTATCCGGGTTCCTTGGTTCAGATGATTAGACTGCTGTTATAAATTCTCACGTGTGGTGATATCAGCTACTGCGATCATCAGCTATCATTACGTGTGACCAGCTCGCCTATGAACAAGAGCTAAGAGCACAGTTGAGTTTAACTGGTAAATAAAACTGTGAATTCCCTTGCACCTTCTGAGGACGGTAGTGTCTTGGTCAACAGGTCACTTACCAAACGCTTAACGATCGATCCAAACCTTTTAGGTCCACGCTTCGCTGGGCGCATATAGTGGTTACGCACACGTAAAGCTCTGTGGCTTTCTGGTGGATGCGTTGTCGGGCTGGTCCCATGGTGTCTGAAACGTGGAACAGCACGAAGGCGTTGGTGGTGAGCGGTAAAACGTGCACTCCTCCCCCATCACCCCCAGATTAATGTAGGTTACACTCCTCTGCTTGACAATAAATCCCAAAGGTTATTTTTAGTTTATAACGTAGCGATTTATAGCTTTTGTTAAACTTGACAAGATTACGTTTTAGTCCATGGCAATGAGAATAGAGTTCGTTTGTAGGAGAACATATTTGCACGATGCTATTTAAGTAAATTAACATACAATGTGGTAACACGGCACGTACTGATTATATGCACTTTATTGCCTATTGTTTTTTACTTTGCACAAATATAGTTTACTGAACTTTTGCAAGCCGTTATCAGTCATGTATTCTCGACTGCTTGCATATAGATAGTGGCGCAGCCCTGCAATGAATCACCCCTCCAGGCGATTGAGACAGCCTGCCACCTACAGATTGCGCAACAGCGCCCCACACGACTTCCAGCCGTTTGAACTCGGTCGTTGGTGTAATTTGCATTCTTATCTGGAGTAAACCAACCTCCAAATCTACATATCGCTGGGTTCACAGTTTAGCGCGCTAATCAATACTGCACCACTCACTTTAGCATTGCCACATCCAAATAAATAAATGCGTATGCACCAACCGCTTGAAATAATGCCACATCGCATAGTCGTCGTGTCGACAATTAGAGAGGTAGCCAGGTTGCTCAAAGATCAGCGCTGGACTGGTACCATTGAGAAGCTGGGTTCAACCCCGGCTACTGAAACTAAACTTTTATTTTTATTTTACCAGGTAAAGTCCACTAAGATATATACAGCTTTTTTAAAATAAGCGACATGGCCACAAATAATAGCTCAACGAAGTGGATCATTAATCACGTGTACATTTGTAGCAGCAGTCAAATACTCTTAACGCACTTTTATTCCAAATATGGAGAACAATCCCAGCGACCACGAAGAGAAAGAGGCATGCAATCTCCAAACAGGCATAGCATACAACAGGCATAGCAGGCGAGGTAGTTAACATCTCCTAGTCACCGTGGCACCCTGCCTGTGACTGGCAGGGCTCTCCCGGTATAGTTAGCTGATGGCCTCAGCCCGGTCACCAACGATTCAAAGACGGATTGTAAAAAAACAAATTAATTGGTATTGGTTCCCACGTGACCACTTGATTTGATTTGCTCTGACGGATGGTGGTGAGTATATCTGAATATTGCCTTTATACTCAAACCATCTAACCCAAAGTAAACAGACAGTCCTCGACTTGCGAGTGTCCGACTTACGAACGCCCGCTTCCATGAAATATATAAAATAAGAAAAATATTGATTTAAAATGCGAACTTGCAATTGCAAACTGAACTGCCGGCTTACGAACCGTTCGAATTTCGAACAGGTCTCAGGAACGAACTAGGTTCGTAACCCGAATACTGCCCAGAAATAACTTCTGCTCAATAGGTTTGTGGTCATATATAGTTACTAATTATTGTTAACATGGGGATAGTACATTTGTGTGATGTAGGTGCTGGATGTGGTCATAGCTGGGATCCTATCCTTTTCTATATTTATAGAGCACCTTTGGTCAAGGCACGCTTTCCAACATTTAAAAGCTGTAACAAAAACAAAGTGATTTATATGGCAAGGGCAGTGCAAGGGCCGAGGAATGAGTGTCCCGAACAGAGGACATGTGGCTTCATGCAAGAGATATAGGGAAGGAACGGAACAAAATGGAACGGTAAAAAGGGAAGAGGAAGGGGATGGGCTATTAAAAAGAGGTGAGGCCTTCAAGTATCTCTCTATTTACAAAGTTCGATTTTACGATATTTCACGTTCATGCAATTGACAAATTACGTGTTCTAATGCTGTGCTGTGCTGTGTGATTGTCACGCGGCCCCCATGGTGTCAGCCAGCGCTGGTCTCAGACCCTCGGTACCCACTATATCTGTTTACCTGCTATGAAGTAGGAGCATTGCTCGAAACGTCGACAATTATATACATGTCCTTTCAATGCATTGTTGTTAACGAGTGTGTTGTAGAGGAGGTTAATTGACCATACTTCACCACGCTGACCAAACCGGGTTGGTGGAGGTAGGTGAACATTGTATAAACGTGGAGAGGAAGGAAAGTACGGTACAATATTTGAATTCATACGCACACAGTGGGGAGCACAGGCGTTGCCTCTGCCAGTGATCTCAGTCAACCCACCGCTCCTGGGTCTGTCCCGTGAACTCCTCCTGCACCCAGCTGGCACAGCAGTCAACCCATAGCACCTGGGCCTGTCCTGGGACTCCTACCAGTAGCAAGCCTCCCACACTGCAAGTCGACTCAAAGTGCACTTAGCCTGTGACAAGCGCCGTGGTGCCGTCACCACCACTTAATGGCGGATGGCAGCTGTTGTTAATGCACGGTGGAACAGAGTTCAGCTTCCAATGAGTAGGATGGTACGGTGTATGTGTGTATAAAGCAGCAGCACTGGAGAGACAAAGGTGGCCGGGTGTGGTGGTACCGGGTTTTATCGGTACTTCTTGCTAACAGCACTTGTCCCAACAGCCTCATAGAGGCTATACATGAGTCTTTGTCTTTGCAGTGGTTTGTGCACTGCGCCACGGTCTCTGTGACCTTTATTGCACTGAGGTCCAGGTCGTTATAGGTCCAGCCTTGACGAACGCCTTTCAACGTATTGCATGCTTCTCCAAATTATAAGACGAATCCAAAAACATACATATTTGGCCTCACACAAGACAAAGATCGCCCATATAGCCTGAACAGACTGTTGGGGAAAGTGCTGTAAGCGAGCACCAATGAAGGCTGACACAGCACACGAGGGTTGGGTGGCCAGAACCACGCCCGGACGCCTTTATCTCTACAGTGGCCATGTTAACACATTACACCGTACCGGGTAATAATGTGAGGCTGAGTCGAAGTTAGGGGAGGCCGTGAGCAGGAATCGAACTCGGGTCACCAAGTTCGTAGCGCCGAGCGCTGCTCTTCACAATAACAAAAAGTCGCCATTCGCCACTAAGTGGTGGTGACGTTACCATGACACTTGTGCCAGGCGATGTGCACTTTGAGGCCACGTGAATTGTCGAAGACCCTCTAACAGTAGGTCACAGGACAGACCCAGGTGCCTTGGGTTGACTGAGATGACTGGCAGATGCACCACCTGTGCCTCCTATTGTGCCAACTTCCTGTATTTTTTTCGACCCGGTTATCCGCTCATTGTTGTGAGCGTCGCTCCTCTGCCCTCCGCTGTTGTTGGAGGACGATTGCCTCAAACTTCCCAATAGCGTCTTCTAGGTGCACGTATCCTGGCACTGCACAGTAGCATCCTTAACGAGCCTCCTCGCTCACTCTACACGAAGCTGCGGGTCGTGCTCTTACATGTGGACGTCTCCTGGATTATAACTTTTGCTTTAAAATGCACAAGCTAAATGTGCGTCTCAGAATCGGTAGACCGCGGTAGAATGGAGAAGGATGTTGGAGTGGTGGTGCCGCGCCTGGCACATTAAAATAACAACCCGCCGAGCCGAGTTAGATAGCAAGACACGGCTAACATCTGCAGTGGCGAAGTGATGACACCTTGGATGAAGGTGAATCATTCCAAAAGCACGATTAATGATGATCCGTACCTCGAGATTCCTGGCTGGCTGCTGGCTGGGCGCCTCTCCACTCCAACCACAATTACTCCACTGTTAGTGGCTGATGTAGGCCGTTGCTACAGAAACTAGCTGGATAACATAACTGGCTATGCGGGATTATTTGTCGAACAAATGAAATTAAACGGCTTAAACGGAAGTCCGGCAGACGTCTAATAATAGTAATAATTATAATCATTATTAATTGGCATAGATAGCGACACCGAAAAGATGGAAATAACGAATAGAGAAGACTGACCACGGCTCATTTAAAATCGCTCTAACTTTTAAATGTGCTCCTATCAACGTAATTATTTTGCCAAAATGCTTATTTCCTAGATGTGCGTGTATGTATATCTATAACCTCAGTCTTTGCGTTTTATTATCAGAATCAGAATCTTTAGTTATCCTGGAGAAATATGATAAGCTATGAAGATATTTTTCAGAGATGTCCAGTAGGGATGGGTCAGAAACTTAAACGATAGGAGTAAGCAAATCACTCAAGATAAATGTATCAATAAATGAAAAACTAAAAAAAGCTATTTAATTTACCAGGTAAGGCCCATTGACTTATTAGCTATTTTCAGAATAGACTTGGCCACAAATGATAGCTCCACAAAGTGGCTTATTGTGTGGACATTGTATTGCAGGCAGACACTACACGCACATTGTTGATTCTGAATGAGGAGGGAAAAACCAGAGGACCCGAAAAAAAATGCACGCGACCACGGGGCGAGAGAGTGAGACATAAACTCAAAATATACTGAAGGTCACGGGACAGACCCAGGGGCCATGGGCTGACTGAATTAGATGACTGGCAGATGTACCACCTGTGCCCCCTACTGTCAACTTAACGCATTACATCCGCCCGGCGCTCCGCTCGATGGAGTCGGGATCTAACCCACGAACCTCGTGCAGATTACTGTTCGTGCTCCGAGCGCAGGAGGACTAAGAGACGAGTCTGAACACGAACAGCTGTCGTTTGCTTGCGTGGCTGAGCTTCGTGACCTGCGAGACGAATCCACAGCCTGCCGCGTGTGTGGTGATTTGTTGCTTTCTTATTTATCCATACGAGTCGCACTGAACCGTGGGGCATTTTGAGCTGCGAAGCAACTGTGTACCGCATAGTAAAGTTTTTTTTGGATTATTTCGCGTAAATATAAATGTGTCGTTAACCCACCACCACCCGACACAGCTAATCAGCAAGGTTTGTCACCTAAACAAAACGTGCCAATTACTATGGGCAGCCACCCCGCTAAGGCGGTCACAGTAGGACGATTGGGATCGGTAAGAGCAGTGTTCTTCATTTCAAGGCCCACGGGCCAATGGCGGCCCCAGGTGGCCTTCAGTGTGACCCCTGACAGCACATGGATATGAAAACACCCCTTGCAGGTGAGGCGGTGTGGCGGCTCTCAGACTGATGTCATATCGGCTGAAGTAGCCTCCCTCTGAAAATGAGTGAAGAACACTGTTTTTGGATCAGGAGGAGGTGGTGGCAGAACCTTCGAGAAACCTTTGAGAAGGGACATGGACCACGGGGGCCCTGGGTGACTGTGCAACTCGCCCTCTCACCTATACTCACCGTTGTCCTTCACCAACGTGGTTAGGAATGGTCAAAGTCCAACACGCTCCCCACATACCCCCGACCGCGATTGCGGAATTAAACAACGATGAGGCAATTAAGGATTGCCCCTTGCTGTGGCTGAACGCTATCGCGGGATGAATGTCAAGGCAGGTGCGCGGACTTCATCCCAATCGATACACTTTGTGAGCTTTGCAATTGCAGGGATAATCAAATCACGTTCCTCTAATCACCTCGATAAGGCTTCTCACCGAGCCAGGTTGTTTATAAGTCAACATCCCCTTATCCATTCACGTTCACGTGAGACGAATTGAGTTCACATTCTACTGGGGGTATGTGCGTGCGCATGTCTGTATGCATTTGGAGCCGCGGAACAGTGAACACGAGTTCGATTTCCGCTCACCTCCAATATCGGGTGACGAATATCTGAACCCGTACTGGGCCTCCCCTATGTCGACTCGGACTAAAACGAGTATCGGGTGCGGTGTGTAAAACATCAGCACTGGTGAGACAAAGGCGGCCGGATGTGGTGTTGCTCGTGCCAGCCTTCACCCATACAACCTTCAACAGTCTGTTGAAGCTTGTATGGGAGAACGTTGTCTTGCGTGTGTCTCTCTCTCTGTCTCCCGCCATATTGTGTGTCTCTCGCGTTATGCTCTCACAATCTGCCTTTAACTTCTCATCAATTCACTGCCGTTCACCAATTTCTGCACGAGTGCCTATCACATCAAAATCCGAATATTTATGTATATTGCAGGAGGAATCCGATGAGCTATGAAGCTCTTTTTCACAGATGTCCATTAGGGGTAGGTCAAAGCGTTACATCAACAAACAATACAAAACACGATAGGAGTGCAAAGTATAGGAAAGGTAAACAAATCACTACAAAAAAATTGAAAAGAAAATAAACAATATTTAATTTACCAGGTAAAGCCCATTGAAGTATTAGCTTCTTTTTTCAGAAGCAACCTGGCCACAAATTATAGCTTCACGAAGTTGGCTTATCATGTGGAAATGAAAAGCAGCCAAATGTATAGCAGCCAAATTATCTTAATAATCTAAACGCATGTTTAAATATCCATCCCCATGCGCTTCTGCCACCGTCTGAGACGTTTTTCCTTCCGATATTATGAAGCCACTGAAGCTATGCACTTTTAAATCATAAATTAGATTAAAATCGAATTTCTTTAGAACGGCTTTTTTTCCTTTGCCAGTACCAAAATATGAGAATAGGTTTTCCCCTTTATCTGGCAACAAAACAAGTGTTAAGATTTTGATTTAAAGCTTTCGTGACTGCAGGGATTAATATTCTTGGTTCTTTCGGTAAAGTCACGTAGAAGGGAAACAATAAAAGAATAAAAATATAAAACAATCATCATGATGATAATTGCTTGTGTTACAGTCGAAACGTCTTGAGAATTTTATTGTTTTATATTTTTATAATTTGATTGTTTCCCTTCTACGTGACTTTACCGAAAGAACCAAGAATATGAATCCCTGCAGTCACGAAAGCTTTAAATCAAAAAGAATATAGGTGTTAAGATGTTAAAACACCAAAGTGAAACCTTTAACAAGGAATCTTGTCTGCATTAACACTGTTTGAGACTAGGCTCCAAAGAAAGCTGTCTCTGGTGTGGACCAACCAGTTTCAAAGACAATGCATATAATATATTCTTGGTTCTTTCGGTAGTTTGTTGTCCTTCCCCCGCACCTCCGATTAGCACGGTTGGCTACGTACGGTGCCAAAGAAGATCAACAAACACCTAATTATGTTGTATATTTCCCAATATTTTTAAGTCTTGCTGTTAAAATCTATCTTTTTAAAGGGCTGCCCTTGTCAGCATCGCCTATGATCGTTGTATTTCACCTGCTCTGAATAAAGATGCCATCTGTGAATGTTTCACCTGAGCCGAGTCACAATTCCCACTCTGTGTTTATTATGTTTCACAGAGATGGCCTTGAGGCAGGGAAACACCATTTCCTTTTACATTGCTAGATACATCACCCCAAAGGAGTCCCGGCGGCGATGCTGCTATCGGGCGCACAGTCACAGAGTGGGAACTCCTCAGCAGGCGATGAGTCACGAGGAGCATCTTGATGAGCACGACCCTTGCTCTGCAGAGGGACGGTCTTCTTGCTGAAATAGCCTCACGCAGTGGGTTCGTGATGTTGATGGATACCGGTCTGCCCTGCAATAAACATTACCACGATGACTGTGTCCATATGTAACATCGTACATATGAGAGAGAACCGGGTGGTGGCGGCTTCGCACGTCCCCGGTAATCCAGCACTATAGAGGCAGCAGGGAGGGTTGGTGGATCACCCACAGATGATGTCGTGAAACTCCCTTCCCGTGGGCTTCGAGGAAGTGCCTTACCCTGGCTCGTCAGGAGAGGGCGATACATCAAGTGGACTAATCGCCATCTGTTTCAATCTGAACCGGGATTGAACGTTGCCTCGTGCAACACGTGGGTTTTCACCAGGTTATTGGGTTTGCTCCCACTTGCGTATAATGATAAACACAGCTGATCATTTATTGGCTATGAACAACTTAAAATAAAAACTCAATGTAGCATCAGCAAGCCCCTCCTTAAAATGAGTCTTTCCACTCAATGTGGCTTTCCTGGATATAAGTAAATATTGATTACGAGGAAATTTAAAGTGGATTAACTGCTAATTCCTGTGGATTACGAGCTAATTGTAGATGAGTATTATTAGTAGTGTAATGCTTTGTGCTGACTGTTATTAAACCACTGTTGTCTGCACTCCTTCAATGGAGGAGGAATAACACTACACAAATTCTCTCCTGCAGTCCTCTCGTGGCTAGCAGACCTTGACATTGGCATCCAGTTCCTGAGCTCCCGAGCCGATTGCTGCCATATGCAAGAGTAGACGAGAATCAGATTCGCGTGATGACTCATCACCTGTTCTGGTTGCCTCGCTGTGCCCTGTGCACCCGATAGGAGCATTGTCGGGACTAATCTAACTGACTCACTATTTTTTTTATTTTACCTGGTAAGTCCCATTAAGCTGTACAGCTCTTTTTATAAAGGAGCTGACCACAAATTATAGCACAACGAAGTAACTTATCACTTGCGAATTTATAGCAGCCAAATACTCTAAAGGCATATTGATTCTAAATGTGGAGGGAAAAATTGGAGGACCCGGAGAAAAATCCACTCGACCACAGGGAGAAAGACATGCAAACTCCAAATATGCAGCAGGCGTCACAGTCGGGATCAAACCCACGGTCTTCTGTATACCAATCGAGGGAGTTAACATCTTGTCACCGTGGCCCCCCTCAGGTAAATCTCAGTTTCTCGCATTACGAGGAGGCACGACGATTTCACGGCCTCGACGGTATTTTTTTCATATAAATACATTTTGTGGTGAAATTAGTTCAGAATCAGAATCTTTATTTATCCTGGAGAAATCCGATGAGCTCTCAAGCTCTTTTTCAAAGGTGTCCCAAAGGGGCCAGTCAAAAAGTTACAACAATGCAAAAACACGAATAGGAGTGCAAAGTAGAGGAAAGGTAAGCAAAGAACCAAGAATGAATATATAACATAGATAAAGTATACAAGTTCATATTTCAAAAGTATATAAATTTCCAAGCTCGGTTTAAACAACAGCAAGGAAAGTGCCAGACGTTGCACATTAAAAAGTAACTTTACATTGTAAGAAGAAAAAGACCACGCGCCTTGACAAAGGAATTAGCATATAATTTAGCATTGAAATGGCTCATTGAAATAGCTAAGATAAAGTATACACATCCGCAGAGGTACCCCTTGACAAAGGAATTAGCGCTGGAGTGGAAGAAGCCACGCTTAGATCACGACCTTTAAGCTGTGTGAGAAGAAAAAGGACAAGTGCCTTGACAAAGGAATTACCATATAATTTAGCATTGAAATGGCTCATTGAAATAGCTAAGTTAAAGTATACACATCCGCAGAGGTACCCTTTGACAAAGGGATTAGCATCGAATTTAGCATTGAAATAGCTGAGTGATTAGCTTGTAACTGCTCGCAGAAATAGCTATATTAAATTTAGAGCATATACGTTCACCGAGGCACCTAGTACTCATCAAACAGGAGAATTTAGCGAAACACAACCACGCTCAGACATCGGACCTGTGTGCGAGCAAACAAGGTGTTCTGACAAAGAAATTAGCATAAAAAGTTAGCATTTGATTGGCGGATTTTAGGAAAGAGGTGGTGTACGTGCCGGTGGACTCGCAGTTTGGCGCGGGGGGGGGGAGGTGGGAGGGGGGAGTTTACCTATTGATGGTGTGAAAAGGGGGATTTTATAAGAGCTGCGAAAGTTTGGGGTACCACTACTTGAAAACTATACTGTACCATTGAAATTAGTTTAATGTTTAGTTCGATTTAGAACATCTTTCCAATGGTTGCTTAATTTGAAACCATCCTCTCGGTTGAAATTGTGTCTGTGTTTGTAGATCTGAATTGCTTCATGAACAAATCTCTGATAAAAGCCCGTGGGTTTGCAAAGAACCTTGGTATCAGAGAAAATTATATCGTGATCCCCCACAGCATTGTAACAGTGATCAGCCACGGCAGAAGAATTCTTTTGCCGTGTTTCAAATATGATTTGTGCTCGCGAATTCGGTCAGAGACATGTCGCTTTGTCTCACCGATGTAGCAATCACCGCAGGTACAACTCAATTTGTAAACCCCGGGGTACTGTAAATCAGGAATGACATCCTTCACAGATGGGATCAGATCACGAATTTTGTGTACTGTATTGAACCGGACCTGGATCTTGTGTTTGTTTAGAATTTTGGAAATATTTTTAGTAACACCTGCTATATATGGAAGTGTGATGGCTTTCACCGGAGTATCAAGTGGTTGTTTCTGTATGGAGGGAGAGACAGCTTGGCGGATGGTACGGTCAGAGTAACCATTCCTTTTGAGGGCCAGGTGTATATGTTTTAATTCACTGGTCAGGTGGTGTTGGTCCGAAATGCAATGAGCCCTATGGTATAAAGTTTTGATGAGAGAATTCTTTTGGGCTGGGTGGTGGTGGGAATCAGGTTTCAAGTAGGAATCTGTGTGGGTGGGTTTCCTGTAGACAGAATGCCCCAATGAGCCATCAGGTCTCCTCTCAAACAGAACATCTAAGAATGGTAGCTTGCCATCTTTCTCCAGTTCCATGGTGAATTTGATGGCGGGATGTCTGGAACTGATGTGGTGTAGGAAAAGGTTCAGAGCTGGGAGGCCATGTGGCCAAATGACGAAAGTGTCATCCACATATCTCTTTCACAGGGAAGGTCTGAGGGTGGAAGTCTGGATAGCGTCTGATTCAAATTTCTCCATGAAAATATATTGAAATAATTGAAAATTTGGTCCAACATGGACTAGACCCCGACACACCTGCACTGGTTAGGCACTGCCTCAACAATACCTACTTTATTTGGAAGGGCTCCTTCTACAAACAAAATGAGGGTACCCCCATGGGATCCCCCTTATCACCAGTGATAGCCAATATTTTCATGGAGAAATTTGAATCAGACGCTATCCAGACTTCCACCCTCAGACCTTCCCTGTGGAAGAGATATGTGGATGACACTTTCGTCATTTGGCCACATGGCCTCCCAGCTCTGAACCTTTTCCTACACCACATCAATTCCAGACATCCCGCCATCAAATTCACCATGGAAGTGAAGAAAGATGGCAAGCTACCATTCTTAGATGTTCTGTTTGAGAGTAGACCTGATGGCTCATTGGGGCATTCTGTCTACAGGAAACCCACCCACACAGATTCCTACTTGAAACCTGATTCCCACCACCACCCAGCCCAAAATAATTATCTCATCAAAACTTTATACCATAGGGCTCATTGCATTTTGGACCAACACCACCTGACCAGTGAATTAAAACATGTACACCTGGCCCTCAAAAGGAATGGTTACTCTGACCGTACCATCCGCCAAGCTGTCTCTCCCTCCATACAGAAACAACCACTTGATACTCCGGTCAAAACCATCACACTTCCATATATAGCAGGCGTTACTAAAAATATTTCCAAAATTCTAAACAAACACAAGATCCAGGTCCGGTTAAATACAGTACACAAAATTCGTGATCTGATCCCATCCGTGAAGGATGTCATTCCTGAATTACAGTACCCCGGGTTTACAAATTGAGTTGTACCTGCGGTGATTGCTACATCGGTGAGACAAAGCGACATGTCTCTGACCAAATTCGCGAGCACAAATCAGATTTGAAACACGGCAAAACGAATTCTTCTGCCGTGGCTGATCAATGTTACAACGCTGTGGGGGATCACGATATAATTTTCTCCGATACCAAGGTTCTTTGCAAACCCACGGGCTTTTATCAGAGATTTGTTCATGAAGAAATTCAGATCTACAAACGCAGACACAATTTCAACCGAGAGGATGGTTTCAAATTAAGCATCCATTGGAAAGATGTTCTAAATCGAACTAAACATTAAACTAATTTCAATGGTACAGTATATTTTTCAAGTAGTGGTACCCCAAACTTTCGCAGCTCTTATAAATTCCCCCTTTTCACACCGTCAATAGGTAAACTCCCCCCCCCCTTCCCCCCCCCGCGCAAAACTGCGAGTCCACCGGCACGTACACCACCTCTTTCCTAAAATCCGACAATCAAATGCTAATTTTTATGCTAATTTCTTTGT
Source organism: Petromyzon marinus (assembly GCF_048934315.1). NCBI lineage: Eukaryota > Metazoa > Chordata > Hyperoartia > Petromyzontiformes > Petromyzontidae > Petromyzon > Petromyzon marinus. The sequence continues at coordinate 27,086 of NW_027423261.1, forward strand.
CAGAACACCTTGTTTGCTCGCACACAGGTCCGATGTCTGAGCGTGGTTGTGTTTCGCTAAATTCTCTTGTTTGATGAGTACTAGGTGCCTCGGTGAACGTATATGCTCTAACTTTAACGTAGCTATTTCTGTGACCAGTTACAAGCTAATCACTCAGCCATTTCAATGCTAAATTCGATGCTAATTCCTTTGTCAAGGCACTTGGCCTTTTCCTTCTCACACAGCTTAAAGATCGCGATCTAAGCGTGGCTTCTTCCACTCCAACGCTAATTCCTTTGTCAAGGGGTACCTCTGCGGATGTGTATACTTTAACTTAGCTATTTCAATGAGCCATTTCAATGCTAAATTATATGCTAATTCCTTTGTCAAGGCGCGTGGTCTTTTTCTTCTCACACAGCTTAAAGGTCGTGATCTAAGCGTGGCTTCTTCCACTCCAGCGCTGTCCTCCAGACAGTCTCGTCCCTTCACCTGATGAAGGCCGCTTGTGTTGTGGCCGAAACGTCGTGATTTTTTGTTATTTTATTTTCACCTACGTGACTTTACCCAATAGAACCAAAGAGTATGGATCCTAGCAGTCACGAAAGCTTTAAATCTAGAATTTACATTGTAACTTTTAAGTCTATAGTTATAGATTGAACAAAGATAATGACTTTTTACTGGAATGGGGAATGCAGCAGCAGTTACACCCGAGGCAGCAATGAGAGGCGCACCGGCAATCTCGTCAATCCGCTGCTGGATCCAATGCTCGCTTAGTGACGAGCAAGAGAGCGCAACGCTAACGTCAGTGGTGAGTACTTGAACGGCCGGTCCCTGAGGCACCGACCCCTTTACCGAACCGTGGCAAAGTAAAGAACACAGTAACACTCATGGAGAGAGGGCTTTATCCGGAATGGCATCTACAAAGAGGCTACGAATTCTCCGATCGATGTTCACAGGTGTGCGTTGTACCGCGTGTGGGGAGCGGTGGCACATCGGTTATCGAGCCGATGCCCTGAATGGATGGCATTGCTGATAGAATGTCACTTTGCTGACTTCTCTGTATCTTGTTTTATTCATCCATATAGTCTCAATTTAACTCTGCATCTCTGTAAATGAACAACATTATTAATATTTATCAATATATATAGGCATACATATGGCCATAAATTAACATGGACTAAAACTCATATTCATTTGAAAATAGTGTATTTTGCGCTAAGATCCTGGCGACCCGAGTTCGATTATGTGAACCGGTCCTGGGCCTCTTCTAGGTCGACTCAGCCTCAAATGAGTACCTGGTGCGATGTGTAAACATCGCCACTCGGGAGAGACAAAGGCGGCCGGGGGTGGTGCTGGCCACCCAACCCCACGTGCCGTGCTGGCCTTCATAGGCGGTGCTCCGTAACAGCACTTGCCCCAACGGTCTGTTAAGCCTACGCGGGGGATCTTTTATTTGTTGTACCGCATGAATGTTGCGCCCCACGTGCCTGGAGCGAGCGAGCTTCCTGAGGAACTGGGCAGGCGAAACGTCGCGCATTGGCACGATGCGCCACGCGTTTTCCAACCCGAGAGCTCATCAGATAGTCGTGCAGCTACCAAACACACCGATTGCATGCAAGGCTAGGTGTTCCCTCGACTTAAACATCTTACAATCCAGTCTCACATCGCCTTGATGCAAGAAGACATCTAAAGTGGGCCCTGGTCATTCATAAAACCCGTATTGGCAAATCTGTGTTGCACTTAGCTAATTCATTAACCCAAGAAACATAAGACGTGCATCAAATTTCCATTTAACTCTTCCTCAAACAAAAATATGAATAGGTGACCAAGCCTTTGACGTTGCAGACTATAACTGTTGTACATTTAACTAATTTTGCATAGTACGGAGCCAAACGTTATAATCGGAGTTGCTGGACACAAAAGAAATTGCAGATGTGATTTGTATCCTTGATCCTTGCCCCTCATGCATCGATAGTTCAATGTTCATGTGCAGTGTGTTGTTGTTTTGGTGAAGTCTGGGACTATTCTTCTTTGGTTCTTTCGGTAAAGTCACGTAGAATGAGAATAAAATAATACATTTATAAAATACAATAACACAATAATATTCTCACGACGTTTCGGCCACAACACATCGGCCTTCTGATGAGAATATTATTGCGTCATTTTATTTTATCAATTTATTATTTTATTCTCATTCTACGTGACTTTACCGAAAGAACCAAAGAAGATGAATCATTGCAGTCATGAAAGCTTTAAATCGAAATCTGGGACTATTGTTTTTTGTTTTGCTGCCTTGCCCCAAGAATGCATTCAGTGTTGCAAATTTGGACTTCATAATTTGTTTGGTTATGTATTTATGTTTTGTGACTTTCTTACCTTTTCTCTATTTTGCACGATTTTCCTTAAGACCAAAACAGGTGAATTTATACACAATGCTTGCTGCCGCCTGATGATGCTAGTTCTGAGCGTTGCTCCTCCAACCATGAAAGCTTTAAATCGAAATCTGGGACTATTGTTTTTTGTTTTGCTGCCTTGCCCCAAGAATGCATTCAGTGTTGCAAATTTGGACTTCATAATTTGTTTGGTTATGTATTTATGTTTTGTGACTTTCTTACCTTTTCTCTATTTTGCACGATTTTCCTTAAGACCAAAACAGGTGAATTTATACACAATGCTTGCTGCCGCCTGATGATGCTAGTTCTGAGCGTTGCTCCTCCAACCTCTGCTGTTGTTAGAGGGTGACGGCCTCCAACTGCCCAATAGACTCACAGTGCACCTACCCTGGCACTGCCCAGTAGCGTCCTTCACGAGCCTGCTCCTCTGCCTCCTCTACAGAGGCCGACCTATGCTGTGTAGCAAACAAAGACAAAGATCCCCGCTGAAGCCTTAACAGCACCATTCCCAGCCGCCTTTGTCTCCTCAGTGGCGAAGCTTACTACAAACCGCACTAGGTACTCATTTAAGGCTAAGTCGACCAAGGGGAGGCCCGGGACCGGTTCAGATAACCATCGCAGGTGTTGACCGTGAACGGGAATCGAACCTGGATTGCCGGGTTTGTATCACAGCACGTTAACCATAGCACTACCGCAACCTGAAATGTGTAGCACCGTAGGCTGTAATGTATGAATTGTTTATCCTGACGCAAACATGAGGATATAATCTGTTAGCGGAGATTAGAGTATGTAGTCTTCCATATTCAACGCGCCCCTGTGTTACAACTTGCCCAATAATCTAACGGAGATAGACCCCACATCGAAGTTCTGTGTGGAAGCCACTGTCCCCGCAATATCCCCATGCACCCGCGCAATGCAATAATCCACGAGCTTACATTCCAACGTTCAAAGTCCACTCTATTTGTCCTCCACGGGGATTTCTAGATTTTCTCAACTCATCCCCCATTTCAAGACGAGAGTCTGTGTAATATCGGCAGTTCACCAACACTGATTCAAGGGAGCCCGATGCTGCTGACGAGGCACCATACGTCGTAAGCGGTCAAGACGTTTTGGTGTCTTCATTTATTAAGGAGCATAAACCATGGCTTAAAGCTTTCGTGACTGCAGGAATCCATACTTTTTGGTTATTTCGGTAAAAGTTACGTAGGTATGGCCCGCTGGTTCTTCAGTTCCATTGCTGGATTATTTTTTTCTGTCTGAGAATGACCGATTGTGTTGCAATCGAAACGTCGTGATATATAATTTTTATTTTTTTATTTTTATACCTACGTTCCTTTTCGAAAGAACCAAAGAGTATCTTTTGGTAAAGTCACGCAGAACAAAATTATAAAACAAAAAACTATGACGTTTCGATCGCAACATAAGCAATCGTCATCAGGAGGAAAAAGGAGGGGGAAAGCTGCTGAGGCAGACTTTTTATAGGTTTGAAATGGGTGTAGCCCAAGGGTCACAAACAAAGTGGGCGGGGCTAGTGATGTTAAATGAGAAATTTGCATGTTAATGTAAGATGGGAGGGCGACTTCCACGCCGAGGGCACAGAGGTGGCTATTGTAATGTGAGAGATTAGCATGTTAATGTAAGATTGCAAAGCCGCCGCGATGTCGAGGACGTGAGCGATGGTGGCTGTGTTAGTGTGAGACATTTAACCTATTAATGTAAAATCAGAAAGTCGAAAATAACAACTAACATCGGAAGGTAGGATGGAAACATCACAGCCAGTTATGACTTGAACTGGTTAATAACGTCCTTCAAATGATTGCTCAGTTTGTACCCATATTCTCGGTTGAAATTGTGTCTGTCTATATATCTGGATGGCTTCATGAACGAATCTTTGGTGATAGCCGGTGGGTTTGCAAAGTACTTTCGTTTTGGATAAATCAATTTCGTGTGAGCTCATCGCATTTAAACAGTGATCAGCCACAGCCGAGGTATTGGTCCTACCATGTTTCAGATCTGCCTTATGTTCCCGAACACGGTCCGAGACATGTCGCTTAGTTTTCCCAATGTAACTACTGCCACAGACACAGCTTAGTTTGTAGACGCCGGGGTATTGCATGTCAGAGATCACATCCTTCGCAGATTATGAATGATTTTGGAAATATTTTTGGTGACCCCTGCTATGTATGGCAAGGTGACGGTATTGATTGGGTCCTCAGATGGTTCTTTCTCAGCGGTTGGGGTGATAGCTTTAAGCATTGTGTAGTCTGAATATCCATTCATCTTGAGAGCTTGGTGTACGTGTTCCAGTTCACTGGCTAGGAGATGATGGTCGGAAATACATCGAGCTCTATGGTGTAGAGTTTTGATGAGGGAATTCTTCTGGGATGGATGGTGGTGGGAGTCAGGTTTTAGGTAGGCATCCATATGGGTGGCTTTCCTGTAGACAGTCTCCCATTGAGCCATCTGGTCTCTTTTCGATTAAAACATCCAAGAATGGTAACTTGCCATCCTTTTCCACCTCCATGGTGAATTTGATGGCTGGGTGTATGGAATTGGTTGAGGAACTGGTTCAGAGCTGGTCGGTCACATGGCCAGATGACGAACATGTCATCTGCGTACCTCTTCCACAAGGACGGACATACAGTGCATGCCTGTATGGCATCTGTCACAAATTTTTCCGTGAAAACATCAGCTACAACAAAGTTCGAGGTTGACACGATTGTTATCATTCAGAGTAACAGTCCAATTTCCGACAGCCTAAAATCGGTTCTAGCCAAAGGGTTGAATTTTGCAGTCACCCCTAAACACATCCCAGTTGATGATATAATTGCCCAGGTCTAAGGAGACCTTAAGGGTTTGGGACATATTACTGCAGACGTGGCAAGATCGGAAATCGCTGCAATCCTTAAAAACGCTAAGTCACCTACTAGCAACATCGGTAAGGATGAGCACTTTGAGCTTTCTCAATTCAAAAAGATAGAGCACATCGTCATTCTCTCAGCTGACAAGGGCAATCCCACAGACATCATGGACAAAACCACATACAAGAACAAAATTCAGGACCTACTTAATGATGGTAGCTATACAAAAATCAATGGAGATCCCACCAACTGCCTCGTTAAAAAAAAATAATATCATCACTGATTCGACATCTTTAATCGAACCAACCAAGCGGTTTTCCTTAAAACCCTCTGCTGCTAGATCACCCAGATTGTGAACGATTCGTTCATGAAGCCATCCAGGTAAAGTGGTACCTCGGTATACGTCGTTAATTCGTTCCAGAAGGTAATTTAGACACTAATTACTAAAATGCATACAGAAGCAACGTGACCGCGTTGCTGCCAGCTGCGCTGGTCACGTGGCATGCCTCAACCACGCACGCGCGCGCGCGCCTCGACCCGGGGCTTCACCCTCCATGGGGGCAGCCCCCCACGCCCCCCGCCCCTCTCCCCAACGCCGCCCCCGCCCCTCTCCACCCGCTCCTCTCCCCCACGCCCCCCGCTCCTATCTGCCACGCCCCCTGCCCATCTCCCCCATGCCCCCCGCTCCTCTCCCCCACGTCCCCCGCCTCTCTCCCCTCTCCCCCACGCCATCCCGCCCCTCTCGCTTTGTTTCAGTCATGAACGGGGCATACGCGGGTACTGTACGCGGTGACTCATCCCGACCCATACAAGTTCTAGCAAGCGCGTCGTATCCCAAGCAAGACGTCGTATCCCAAGACATTTTTTCTCGTAAAACACGATATATACCAATTTCGACGTATTCCAAAGCGGTCGTATACCGAGGTACCACTGTATATAGACACAGACACAATTTCAACCGAGAAAATGGGTACAGACTGACTAATCATTGGAAGGACGTTATTAACCAGTTTATGTCATAACTGGCCGTGATGTTTCCATCCTACCTTCCGATGTTAGTTGTTATTTTCGACTCTCTGATTTTACTTTAACAGGTTAAATGTCTCACACTAACACAGACACCGTCGCTCGCGTCCTCGTCGTGGCGGCGGCTCTGCGATCTTACATTGACATGCTAATCTCTCACATTACAATAGCCACCTCTGCACCCTTGGCGTGGAAGTCGCCCTCCGATCTTACAATAACATGCAAATTTCTCACTTTAACATCACTAGCCCCGCCCACTTCTTTATGACCCTTGGGCTACATCAGCAGGAAACGACCACAGTCAGCATGCAATGCTGTAGTAATAGCAGGATACCACCACAGTCAGCATGCAATGCTGTAGTCATAGCAGGATACCACCACAGTTAGCATCGCAATGCTGTAGTCATATCAGGATACCACCACAGTCAGGATGCAATGCTGTAATCATAGCAGGATACCACCACAGTCAGTATGCAATGCTGTAGTCATAGCAGGATATCACCATAGTCAGCATGCACTGCTATAGTCATAGCAGGATACAACCACAGTCAGAATGCAATGCTGAAGTCATAGCAGGATACCACTGCAGTCAGTATGCAATGCTGTAGTCATAGCAGGATACCACCACAGTCAGCATGCAATGCTGTAGTCATAGCAGGATACCACCACAGTCAGCATGCAATGCTGTAGTCATAGCAGGATACCACCACAGTCAGCATGCAATGCTCTAGTCATAGCAGGATACAACCACAGTGAGCATGCAATGCTTTAGTCATAGCAGGATACCACCGCAGTCAGTATGAAATGCTGAAGTCATAGCAGGATACCACTGCAGTCAGTATGCAATGCTGTAGTCATAGCAGGATACCACCACAGTCAGCATGCAATGCTGTAGTCATAGCAGGATACCACCACAGTCAGTATGCAATGCTGATGTCATAGCAGGATACCACCACAGTCAGCATGCAATGCTGTAGTCATAGCAGGATACCACCGCAGTCAGTATGCAATGCTGATGTCATAGCAGGATACCACTGCAGTCAGTATGCAATGCTGTAGTCATAGCAAGATACCACCACAGTGAGCATGCACTGCTATAGTCATAGCAGGATACAACCACAGTCAGCATGAAATGCTGTAGTCATAGCAAGATACCACCACAGTGAGCATGCACTGCTATAGTCATAGCAGGATACAACCACAGTCAGCATGCAATGCTCTAGTCATAGCAGGATACCACCGCAGTCAGTATGCAATGCTGTAGTCATAGCAGGATACCACCGCAGTCAGTATGCAATGCTCTAGTCATAGCAGGATACCACCACCATCAGTATGCAATGCTGTAGTCATAGCAGGATACCACTGCAGTCAGTATGCAATGCTGTAGTCATAGCAGGATACCACCACAGTGAGCATGCACTGCTATAGTCATAGCAGGATACCACTACAGTCAGCATGCAATGCTGTAGTCATAGCAGGATACCACCACAGTCAGCATGTAATGCTGTAGTCATAGCAGGATACCACCACAGTCAGCATACAATGCTGTAGTCATAGCAGGATACCACCACAGTCAGCATGCAATGCTTGAGTCATAGCAGGAAACGACCACAGTCAGCATGCAATGCTGTAGTAATAGCAGGATACCACCACAGTCAGCATGCAATGCTGTAGTCATAGCAGGATACCACCACAGTTAGCATCGCAATGCTGTAGTCATAGCAGGATACCACTACAGTCAGGATGCAATGCTGTAATCATAGCAGGATACCACCACAGTCAGTATGCAATGTTGTATTCATAGCAGGATATCACCATAGTCAGCATGCACTGCTATAGTCATAGCAGGATACAACCACAGTCAGAATGCAATGCTGAAGTCATAGCAGGATACCACCGCAGTCAGTATGCAATGCTGTAGTCATAGCAGGATACCACCACAGTCAGCATACAATGCTATAGTCATAGCAGGATACCACCACTCAACATGCAATGCTGTAGTCATAGCAGGATACCACCACAGTCAGCATGCAATGCTGTAGTCATAGCAGGATACCACCACAGTTAGTATGCAATGCTGTAGTCATAGCAGGATACCACCTGTCAGCATGCAATGCTGTAGTGATAGCAGGTATTACCACAGTCAGTATGCACTGCTCTAGGGAAAGCAGGTCCCACCAAAAGTAGGTATGCACCATATTATTGGTTCTTTCAGTAAAGTCACGTAGAAGGGAAATAATAAAATAATAAACATCAAACATAATATAATAAAATTCTCACGTTTAGGCCACAACGCAAGCAGCCGTCCTCAGGTGAAGAAACAGAGCTGTCGGAAAGACAGCGTCCTAACGAACACTGCTAAGCTTGGCAGCGTATTTTAAATTGGGTGGGAGGAGGAGAGCGTCTTGATGAAGAAGTTTACATAACAGAGGAATTTAGCATGTTTATGACAAATGCAGATATGGGATTATTCACTCCTTGTGGAATGTGTAGGCAGGTGGGGGGTCTCAAAGTCATATTATGTTAGTGTATCATGTAGGATTGGCAATAATAAAGGGAGATACAATTTTAATAAGAAAGAACTGCAACAGCCCAAACCACCGCGTATCAAGCTAGTGCATTATGTGGAAAATAAAAAAGGGAGTTTCTAAAGAACTATACATACCCTACTACCATGCAATAAACCGATGTGAAAAAAATAAATATAAACTACATCAATATAATCAATGTACTCAATATACTCTCCAATAATCTGAGCTGTTAACATTAAGTAACTGGGTATACACTACACTATATAATGACTACCGTGTAGTAAACTGATAAAAAACTAAAATATAAACTACATCAATATAATCAATATACTCAATATACTCTCCAATAAGCTGAGGTTACATATCAGCGGAGGAATTTAGTATATTGACGCTAAGCAACTGCAACTACCCTACTACTAACAAAAAGTCATTATACATTACAATTTTACGTCACAAAAAATATATGCCTCCAACTAAACTTTTTTCTACATCACACGACTATACCCATCATATTTAGTCAGTATAGTCGTGTGATGTAGAAAATGGCATGTCATGTTCAAGTGATGAGCTCAATTCATGTCACTTTCAAGTGATGAGTACACTGCATGTCCCGTCCAAGTGATGAGCTCACTGCATATCACATTCAAGTGGCGAGCTCACTGCATGTCTTATTCACGTAACGAGCACACTGCATATCATTAAAGTGGCGAGCTCACTGCATGTCACATTCAAGTGGCGAGCTCACTGCATGTCACATTCAAGTGATGAGCGCACTGCATGTCACTTTCAAGTGGTGAGCTCATTGCATGTCACTTTCAAGTGATGAGCTCACTGCATGTCACATTCAAGTGTTGAGCTCACTGCATGTCACATTCAAGTGATGAGCTCACTGCATGTCCCATTCATTCATGTGATGAGCTCCCTGCATGTCACATTCAAGTGATGAGCGCACTGCATGACGTTCAAGTGGTCAGTGCACTACATGTCACATTCAAGTGTTGAGCTCACTGCAAGTCACATTCAAGTGGTGAGCTCACTGCATGTCACATTCAAGTGGCGAACTCACTGCATGTCACATTCAAATGATGAGCGCACTGCATGTCACATTCAAGTGGTCAGTGCACTACATGTTACATTCAAGTGTTGAGCTCACTGCGTGTCACATTCAAGTGATGAGCTCACTGCATGTCCCATTCATTCATGTGATGAGCTCCCTGCATGTCACATTCAAGTGATGAGCTCACTGCATGTCACACTCAAGTGATGAGCGCACTGCATCTCACATTCAAGTGATAAGCTCACTGCTCGTCACATTCAAGTGATGAGCTCCTCCTCCTGCACGTAGCGTGGCAACCCATGGCACCTGTTGAGTCTGGGTTCCTGCGAGGAGGTGGGAGGTGGAGGAGGTTGAGGTGGAACTGGTGGTGGAGGAGGTGGACCCCTGACAAGGCCATTTTACCCCACCCTACCTGGCCATTATAACCCCACTCTCACTGGCCATTATAACCCCACCCTACCTGGCCATTATGAACCCACCCTACCAGCCTATTATAAACCCCAGTGACACGACAAATATGGACCCAGAACCCACACATCACTGACAACTATCACGATTGGTAATACCCCTAGACAACAAAGCCGAGTCTAATTAGCGTAATTGCATAAATTGACATAATTACCTAATTTTGTAAAATTACACCTTTTGCATTTTTCATTTCATTTTTATTATTTTTCAAGACAATATATACAACAATCCTGACCCTGATGCCTGTTGTATATTTGGAGTTCGCATGTTTCTCTCACTCTCCCCTTCGTTGTGATTTTTTGCCCGGCTCCTGTTTGTCACTCCACATTTATAGTTGCTGATATAAATTGACACGTAAAATGCCACTTAATTGGGCAATCATATGTGGCCAGGTTACGTCTGAAAAAGAGATATATCTTATGGGCCTTACCTGGTAAAATAAACAAATAAGCAGGTGGCTAGGTGAGTGATTGAATGAGAGAGTGGCTGAGTGATTGAGTGGTTGAGGGAGTGAGTGGCTGAGTTAGTGAGTGGCTGAGTGAGAGGCTGAATGAGTGAGTGGTTGAGTGAGTGGGTAGCAGAGTGACTAAGCAGCTGAGTGAGTGGCTGGGTGAGTGAGTTGTTGATTGAAAGCTTGAGTACGTGAGTGGTTGAGTGAGTGGCTGAGTGGGTGGCTGAGTGAGTGAGACACGGGAAGCAAGAGGGAGACAGGGGGAGATAGAAGAGTGAGACACGGGGAGAGAAAGGAGACACGGGGAGAGAGAGGAGGGAGACAGGAGGAGGTTGGAGAGGGAAAAGCGGGGAGAGAGAAGAGACACGGAGAAAGATAGGAGGGAAACGCGGGGAGGGAGAGGAGAGAGACACGGCGACATAGAGGAAGGAGACACGGGGAGAGAGAGGAGGAAGACCCTGGGAAAAAAAGAAAGGAGGAGACACGCGGAGGAGGTGAGAGGTAGGAGGAGAGTGCGTGGAGGTGAGAGGGGAGAGATAGGAGGAGAGTGCGTAGAGGAGGCGAGGGCTCCTATAATGATGACTTCAAGGCATGCTGGGAGACAAGTTCATGTGACCCACATAGCACAGGGAGCCATCGCTGTTGGAACCGCATGGGCAGGGAACGTGGCCTCCAACCCACCACCTGCACCAGCCTCACCACCACAAACCAACAACCACAACTAGAACTACAAATTCAACCACAAATGTAACCACAAATGTAACCACAGCCACAACCATACCCAACAACCATAACCACTATAACCACAACTATAACCAAAACCAACTACAATTATAACCACACCCACAACAATAACCACAATTATAGCCATATCTATAACCACAACTCTAAGCACTAAAACCAGACACAACTAAAACCACAACCATGATATAACCACTACAACTATAACCGCATTTCCGGTTATCACAGGTGGCAACATATGGTGCGAAAGAAGTTCAACACACATACAACAACAAAAGACAAAGATTTATTCTATAGCCTATAACAGACTGTTGGGGCAAGTTCTGTTAGCGAGTACCTATGGAGACCCGCAGTGTGGAACACAAGCAGGTGGGTGGCCAGCACTACACCCGACCGTCTTTGTCTCCCGAGTGGCGATGTTTATTACACACCACAACAGGTACTCATTTCAGGCAGAGTCGACGTAGGGGAAGCCCTGGACTGGTTCAAATGATCGTCACTGGTGTTGGCCGTGAGCGGGAATCGAACTTTCTCGGGTCCGTGGCGTGGCGTTCAACCGCTACTCTACTGCTCCCTACACATACAACAACCATGAAAGCCAACATAACCACCTTCACCACAACTATAACCACAAAAACATAACATAACCATCACAACTTGTACCACAATCACAATTATAACCACAACCCCAAGTATAACAACAACAATAACATAACCACAACTGTAACTATAACCATGAAAACCCCAACCTCCACGTACACAACTATAGCCACAAAAAATATACCCCCCACAACCGCAATTATTACCACAACCAAAAGCACCATAACAACCAACATAACCACCTACACCACAACTAAAACCTGAACCACCACTACAACCAGCGATACAACCACAACTATAACCACTGCCACCACATTCAAAACCACCACAACCAACATCACCTCAACCACCACAACCATAACAAGCAACATAACCACAACAACCACATTGATGCTGATACTCTAACACCACCTACACAACCACTTTATCAAGGCTCTATGTATCCGTGTGTCCATGTGTCTCCGTGTCTCCACATGTCCCTGTGGGTGGGTGAATAGATGGGTTAGTGGGTGAGTTGGTGAGTGGGCAAGTGAGTGGGTGGGTGTGTGGGCGATGGAATCGAACCTGCACCTCTGCAGTGCAAGTCCAGTGAGCTAACGACCCGCATGTGGTGGGGTAAAGTGTGGGTACGCCCACCTTGCTCCAAAACGTGGAGATCAGCGTGGAAGAGTAGACCAAATACCCTAATTAGCGGCGTCTAGTGGAGGCCTCCTCCGCCAGCACGCGATTCGCCTCCTTCACAATAAACCCTTCCTTGCAAAGATAAAAAAGTATATTTGACTGATCCCATCAGCCTCTCATCAGCAGCAATGGCTCAACTCGAGCGCCACTCTGGACCGCTTTCAACCTTCAGTGCCTCAGCAGCAGAGCCGGGCTCTGCTTGAACCGATGCCGTGAGCCCAGCAGCTGTTTAGAAGCCTACGGCTGTGGGCCGCCTTTGTCTCTCCTCCACCACTGCTGAGGTGTCCACACCATGCGAGGTTCTCACCTTCAGGCTGAGTCGACCCAGAGGAGGCCCAGGCAGCGAACCGCTTCAGAAGTTGGCGCCACGTTCACCGGCGGAAGCGGAAGTAGAGAGAGCAGCAGAAGCATCGCGTGTGTGGGAGCAGCTGAGGTGTGGATCAGAACTGTGTATTAGTGGTGGTGTGGTAGTAGTGGTGGTGGTGTTCGTGGTGGTGGGGTTGTTAGTGGTAGTGGGGTTGTTATTGGTGGTGGGGTTGTTATTGGTGGTGGGGTTGTTATTGGTGGTGGCGTTGTTAGTGGTGGGGTTGTTGTTAGGAGTGCTCTGTTAAGGCTAAATAGGCGGGAGCTTTGTCTTTGGCGGTGTGAGTGGGGGAGGGGGCGTAGAGAGGGGGGGAAGGTGCTGGGGGGGAGGGGCTCACAGGATATTGCGTCACTGAGGGCGTGATCACCGAGCCCCGCCCCCACTTGCTTCTGTCGATCTTTTTTCTCACATGTGGCGGTAGAGAAGCACCGAGACGACAGAAGCAGCGACTCTCTGGAGGAAGTGAGGAACTGTAGGTGAGTGGTGATGTGAGTGGTGAGGACGTGTGTGTCTGTGTAGTGTACTGGCAGGAGGAGTGGTGGCGTTAGTGGTGTTACTGATAGTGATGGTGGTGTGTTGTGAGTGAGTCGTGACGATGTGAGTTCATGTCAGAATAAGAATATTTATACTGGAGTCAGATGAGCTATACAGCTCTTTCTCACAGATGTCCAGTGTTGTGGGTGAGTGGTAAAGATGTAACCTCGCGTTGATGTGAGTTTCTTATTAATGATGTGGGTCCGTGTTAATGATGTGGGTTTGTGATTTAAAGCTTTCGTGACTGCAGTAATTCATATTCTTAGTTCTTTCGGTAAAGTCACGTTGAAGGGAAACAATAAAATAATAAAATATATATAAAACAATAAAATTCTCACGACGTTTCGACCATAACACAAACGGTCGTCATCAGGTGTGTCTGTTTGCATAAATGTATTTATTTTTAAACGGTGTATTTATTTATTTATAAAAAACGTTAGCACCACGCGCAGCGATTTAGCAGTTTATTTAAAAGTACGAGTCCATCTATGTTCTGAAAAGAGGAGGGGGGAGACGAAACAATCATTGTATGCCGTCTGAAAGCCACTGTAAGCGTGAACAATCAATTAAAACCTGAAATGGTTTATCAAATCTTTCCAATGATTGCTAAGCCAGAATCCATCTTCTCGGTTGAAATTGTCTCTGTGCTTGTATATGTGGATAGCCTCATGAACGAATTTCTCATGGTAGCCAGATGGCTTACAAAGAACCTCTGTCTTGGAAAAGTCAATGTCATGTGAGCCTACTGAATTATAACAATAATCTGCCACGGCCGAGGTGTTGGTCCTACCGTGTTTAAGGTCTCCTTTGTGTTCACGAATGCGGTCCGAGACATGGCGTTTGGTTTCTCCAATGTAACTACTACCACAGAGGCAACTTAGTTTGTAGATATCAGGGTATTGTATGCCCGGAATCATATCTTTTACAGACGGAACCAGATCACGGATTTTATGTAATGTGTTGAAACGGACCTGGATCTTGTGTTTATTCAAGATTTTGGAGATCTTTTTTGTGATCCCCGCAATGTAGGGTAAAGTGATGGTTTTGAAAGGCTCCTCAAGAGGGTACTTCTTCATGGTTTGAGTGATAGCTTTGCAGATTGTATAGTCGGAGTAACCATTAGCCTTAAGAGCTTGGTGTACGTGCTTGAGTTCACTGCCTATGTGTTCCTGGTCGGATATGCATTGGGCTCTATGATACAGAGTCTTGATGAGAGAATTCTTCTGTGATGGATGGTGATGGGAATCCGGTTTCAGATAAGCATTCGTATGGGTAGCTTTCCTGTAGACAGAGTGGCTCATTGAACCATCAGCTCTCTTTTTAATTAGGACATCCAAAAAAGGTAGCTTGCCATCTTTTTCGACTTCCATGGTAAATCTGATGGCTGGGTGTATGGAATTGATGTGGTCGAAGAATTGGTCTAGAGCAGGCCGGCCATGTGGTCAGATGACAAAAGTGTCATCCGCGTTCCTCTTCCATAAGGTTGGGCGCAGTGGCAGTCTGGATGGCGTCAGTCTCAAATTTCTCCATGAAAATGTTAGCTATAACCGGAGATAGGGGGGAGCCCATTGGGGTGCCCTCAGTTTGTTTGTAGAAAGTTCCATTCCAAGTGAAGGGCTATCCACATATACAAGCACAGGGACAATTTCAACCGAGAAGATGGATTCTGGCTTAGCATTGGAAAGATTTGATAAACCATTTCAGGTCTTAATTGATTGTTCACGCTTAAAGTGGCTTTCAGACAGCATACATTAAAATTTGTCGTCTCCCCCCTCCTCTTTTCAGAACATAGATGGACTAGTTCTTCTAAATAAACTGCCAAATCGCTGCACGTGGCGCTAACGTTTTTTTTTTATAAATAAATAAATACACCATTTGAAAATAAATAAATTCATGCAAACCGACACACCTGATGACGACCGTTTGTGTTATGGTCGAAACGTCGTGAAAATTGTTATTGTTTTATATATATTTTATGATTTCATTGTTTCCCTTCAACGTGACTTTACCGAAAGAACTAAGAAGATGTGGGTTTGTGTTGATGATGTTGGTTCACGGTGAGGATGAGTCTGTGATGTGACGTGACTCGTGTTGTGACGTGGGAAGCAGTGCCGACGTGCACCCTCTACCCTGTGTGATCCTCGCCTTCGTCTCCCGCTCTCCACACAGAGACCCGGACCGTGCGAGAGACGCCGCGAATTATGTGCACTCTGCACTGTTCGGACCGTGTACCAGTCGGAGCGCGGGCGGTGTTGTTGCAGTGAATGCCACGCTGCCCTCCAAGTTCGACTCCCGCTCACGGCCACCAACACTGCTGACGATTACCTCAACCACTCCTGGGCCTCCCCTTGTAGCCATAACGAGCAGCACCTACGAAGACCGGCACGGCACACGACACCAGTGTTGGTGGCCGTGAGCAGGAATCGAACCCCGGGTCGCTAGGTTCATAGCACAGCGCGCTAATCACTACACTACCGCACACACACACAGACACACACAAACACACAGATACACACACAGATACACAGACATACACACAAACACTCAGACACACACACAGACATACAGACACACACAGATGAGACACAACACACATCCGCCCTCGGGCCGTGACGTCACACCCGCTTCCACCCAGTGTGCCGCTAGAGCCACGCTGCAAGCTGCCTGCTGAGGAGCGCCTCTCTGCACGAAGCCTCCTGGAGCCTCTCTCGTAGCAGTCACCATGGAGGCTCACGGGCTGCGCAGTACTTCACGCACCCTCGTGACGCTGCTCGTGGCGAGCTCCGCGTTCCTCGCGTCTGTGCCCACGGAGGAGAAGAATTTCTCCCCTAACTGGCTGGTTAAGCTGAGGGGAGCCTGGGAGGTCCAACTGCCACAGGCCGGACAGCCTCTACCTCTCACCAAAGCGACCGTGGCCGTCCACATCAGCAACCGCCTCACAGGTCACGAAGCCGAGAGGGTGCCTCGAGTCGCTTCCTCTCCCAGCCATGGCATGGAGGTTCCCCAAGGAGGAGGAGAAGACGACGACCCAGCTCCTTCAGGGTGGACGACCTTCATGGAGATGCTGCACAGCGGGCCGGTGGCCATCGCCTACGAGGTGGCGAGCGCGGGGATCACCCTCCTCAGCCTCGGAGTGGCGGCTGAAGAATGCAGTGGTGAGTGCCGACTTCACGCTCACACAGGCCATCAGCGTGGCACCGTGACATACACCACATGCAGAGACACCACACGCAGAGATGCATCACGCGTACAGATCACTCGTGCAGATATAAGAATCTCACTCGCATACACCACACACACAAGTATATATCACATCCACGCACACATCCTAGACAAAGTCGCATATGTCATTTGGAACAAGCAAACACCTTGCTCAATTAAGTATACTTAAAAATTATCCACTGCAACTTTAAGGGTGTTTTTTGTTACTGGCAGCGTGGCATTTGGGACATGTGCTGGACTCAGCTGTCCTTGTGCGGCGTTGGTGAGTTGCGCTGGTGCGGACAGAACAATGTCCCCTAGCCAGTAGAGTCAGAACAATAATATTTTTTAATGGTTGAGGAATCCGATGAGCTATAAAGCTCTTTTTCACAGATGTCCGGTAGGGGCTGGTAAGAACGTTACAACAACAAATACTACAAAAACATGTAATAGTGCAAAGTACAAGAAAGGTTAACAAATCACCCAAACACAAACAAATAAAACTAAACCAGCCCCATCATACTCTTTGGTTCTTTCGGTAAAGTCACGTAGGTATAAAATAAAGTAAATCACGATGTTTCGGGTGCAACACAAGCGTCCATCATCGGGTGGGGAAAGCATGGTCTGCTGCTGAGGCAGACTGATTTATTTGATTTTATACCTACGTGACTTTGCCGAAAGAACCAAAGAGTATGGATTCCTGCAGTCACGAAAGCTTCAAATCAAGAACACCCCCATCATACCAGTCAAAGCCCACTGAGGTACTAACTTATTTTTCAGATGGAACCTGGTCACAAATGAAAGCTCAACCTCGTTGTAAACCGCGCACGCACGTGAGTGCAAACCGCTACTGTAGGCGATTGCGCAGGTACGCGAGCGCTGGGCACCACCAAAAATAGTCGTGTAGGCACGCGCGTGCTGAACAATACTGTAAACGATCGTACAGGTACGGACACCAAGCACGCTCTACTCCTTTATTCGCCGCAAACAGCCGCGTGTGCGCGCGAACACAAAACACTCTCCACCCTCCTCTTCACCCTCCAAAGGAGCACACGAAACAGTTTATTCCCCTACCAGTTATTTTATTTACCGCAAGCAACCCGTTAAGCTACGCGTAATTGTGTGGGTCAGTGGATGTCAGCCTATTCCCCTTGAGATCCTAGACTGTATTTCCTCTGCCTATCGCTCTGCTTTCTACCCTCGATCAAATAGCCCAAACTTACCTCTCTCTCTTACTCACGTGTACTTCCACTCTGCTGCGCTGGAAGCTGTAGAAAAGCGATCAGTAGAGGGTTGAGCCTGGCTGCGCTGAAGTGCATCACGCGGACGTCTCGAACGGCTAACTCCCCTCCTGCGTGGACCGCGATGATCTTGAAGAACTGCCTTGCTACCTGAATCCCCCTCCCTTTATCCCACCTACAACAAAGGAATTTCGCCGTTTCGCTCCCTTGGCCTCCCGTCCAATCAGGGGCTCGGATTTTCCCACCCTTCGATACCCGGATCCCAACTCGGGTGATGTCGCCGCAGTGATCTCTCCGACATCCGCTCTCTGTTCTCCCGCTACCAGTCCACTGACCCGTGCTTGTGTGTGTGTGGTTCCACTCGCGGTGGCTCGATGGCCCTTGCCGTGACCATGCAACTTTAATATTAGGTCCCGGCGCCGCAGTGCATGTCAGCTACAGGGGGAAGATCGCCCAATTTCCCGGCCGCAGGAAACCATGAAGATCGATCCCATTAGGGACTTCTGGAAAAAAAACCTATCGGCCGGGTGACCTCCCCTCCTGGCTCTACGTGGGGCGTGTGTGCGTTCGTGCGGGGGGAGGGGGGGTGGCGAGGGTGCACCGCGTTGGCGTCGGCATCCCCCGGTGGCAGCTTCACGGCGGTGGGCACGGCCTCGGCAGAGCGGCTCTGCTGCGGCGGCCTCACGACTGTGCAGTGGGCAAAACGCGGACGTCTGAGAAGGCACCAGCCCCGGGAGAGTGGCGGGAAATCCGAGGCATCGGTGACGGCGTCGCGGCGGTGGGCACGGCTCCGCTGGAGCGGCTCCGCTGCGGCGGCACCACAGATGACGGTTCCCCAAGATGGAGAATACCCGTCTCCCTCAAGGTGGACGACCTTGATAAAGATGCTGCACAGTGGGCCGGTGGCCATCACTTACGACGTGGAGAGCGCGGGGATCACCATTACCAGCCTAAGAGTCTGGCTGAAGAATCCACTAATAAGAGAGAGAGTATGCTGGCGTCACTGTAACATAGAACATCAGCAGGACACCACAACAGAGACACCACACCCAGAGAGGCATCATGGATATAGATCACTCAGGCAAATGTCATAATCTCACATGCATAGATGACACAAATCAGAATCAGAATATTTATACTGGAAGAATCCGATGAGCTATTAAGCTATTTTTCACAGATGTACAGGAGAGGCAGGTTAGAACGTTACAACAACAAACAATAAAAAATCACACTCACATCCTCGACAAAGTCGCACACATTTATTACAAGCACACATTGTTCATGTTGGTGGATTACAAATAGTTGTCCGATATTTGCCACTGAAAGGCAGGTACAACACTCGTGCTCAATCAATGGTGGTGGTGTGGCAGATGGCAAGTGAAAAAAACATATTTGAGTGGAGTGACCAACAGGGGAAGAAGGAGACTGCAATCTCTTGCCTCTCATAATGATTTTGTTTCCGGTTTTAAACAGAAGTCATCGCAGCGCAGACGAGTTTACCGAAGCCGCTACATGAGAGGATCCATGTGGAAATTGGCTCGGAGCAAGTGCCACCCCATGAAAATCAAGAGGACCCATAGATCCCTAAAGACTCAACTGGATGGCTGCTCCATGATGAATAGCTCACCAACACTTACCAGCGCACCCACCAACAGCACCACTCCTACCAACACCACCACTCCTACCAACACCACCATTCCTACCAACACCACCATGACAAACCCCACCCCGAAAAACACCGCTATCTCGACTAACACCATCACACTTTTAAATACCAACACCTCTACCAATACTATCCTGACTAACACCACCACCCCTTCCACCCCTACAAACCCTACCAACAGCATTTTCTCCACCTTCACTACCACCCGGACCAACACCATCATCCCAGCTGAGTGTGAGTGGTGTCACCTCATGATAATGGCCCGCATCAATGCCCGCCGCACTAAAATAAGCTCAATTACCCCTACCAGCTCAATCACCAACTCCACCGCTCCTACCAACTCCGCCACTTTGACCAATCCCACGTTTACCAACATTACCTCCTCTACCCTCACTACCACCCCTACCCACATCACCCCAGCTGAGCATGTGTCCAGCCTCATGATCATGAGGGAAAAGAGATCACTCTTCATGGCTGGATGAATGCCTGCTCCACCACTCCTACCAACTCCACCACCTCTACCAACCACACACCTACTAACACTACCTCCTCTACTAACCCAACCCTGACCACCATCACTTCCTCTACCCTCACCACCACTCCTTCCCACATCATCACCCCAGCTGAGCGTGAGTCCCGCCTCGTGATCATGAGGGCAAAGAGACCACTCTTCATGGCCCGGATCAATGCCTGCTCCACCACTCCTACCAACTCCACCACCTTTAGAATCCGCACACCTACCAACACCACCACCCCTCCCAACACCGCTACCCTTACCAAACGCAACTACTCCGACGAACACCACCACTCCTACCAAAACCAACCCTACCAACGCCAACCCTACCAACACCAACCATACCAACACCATTATTCCTACCAACACCACTCCCCCTACCAACACCAACCCTACCAACACCAATCCTACCAACACAATGACTCCTACCAACACGACCACCCCAACCGACACCATCACTCTTTCCAACAACAGCCCTATCAACGCTACCTATCCTACAATTGCCAACTCTATAAACACCTTTACCTCTACCAACACCACCACCACCCCAAATAAGAAATAATACAAAATAAATAACATTCCAACATCGCTGCACCCTTTCCATGTTCCCTCCTTTGTTTACGCGTCATCCATTAAAATAAGTTATTGTTATTTTTTAAGAATAATAGTTACTAAGAATATTGTTTTGTATTAAGTGAAGTCATAATATTGTTCGAAAAGCTGGTTAATGTAGATCCTTTGTCAGTCATTTCTAGATGATTGCCTCGCCTTGCCTACATTCACCTTGGTGACTCAATCACATGCTCAAGGACACGAGTGATATTTTCGGCTAACAGAAGGTGTGAACCTACCTTTACCACCAGCAGTTGGATGGACTGGTGAAGTTGTCTAAACAGAACCATTTATATGCCCGATGTTGATTGCTTCCAATGTGTATGCTTGTGACTGACAGATCTGTGGTGAGCAGAAGTGTAAAGGTTAGCGTGCTGCGCTACGAACCCGGCGACCCGAGTTCAATTTCCACTCATGGCCAACACCAGTGATGATTATCTAAATCGTTACTAGGCCTCCCCTAGGTCGACTCAGTCTCAAATTAGTGCCTGGTGCTCATTTAGCTTAGGCTACCTCACATGCCATGTCAGCCTTCATAAGGCGCTCGCTAACAGCGCTTGCCACAACAGTCTTAAGTCTTTACGGAGGATCTTTGTCTTTGACTGACACATCTGTGGGCTAGAGTGTAGCTTGATTTAGTGTTCATGTGAGGGATGTGCTTTGCCTGCTGCCGCCACTGCGTCTCCGCTCATGTGTGTTTAGCCGTGTCAGTGACGCGCCACGATGTCACTGCTGCTGCTGCTGTCACTGCCACGACCCAGTCGGTGTAGGGTGCTCTGGGACGAACTAAAAAAGTGGCACGAGGATTATTGCTCCTACTTCAGCAGATCAAGAACGGTTCTCATGGAGTCATCAAAATGCACCTGAAACCACTGCTGAGCATCTCAATCACATATGTGAAATGTCACCAGTGGTGTCCGTTGCCCCTGCTGTGAGTGGCGGAGATGTCCGTGAATGGTGATGTCCCTGAGTGGCGGTGGAGTATTTGTACAATGCGGCTACTGTATTCGTGATGAAATAACCTGAGACGAGCATGCTTGGTGGAGCTCAACAGAAGGTGGTGAGGCAGAGGTGTGAACTGAAAGTTCGAGCTTAAGGCGTGAGCTCAAGGTGTAAGGTCGAGGTATAAGCTGATGTGAGCTGGAGATGCGATCTGGAGGGGAGCACGCGGTGTCCCCATGCTCACAAGCGTCGTGTTGCGGGAGGTGGCCCGAACTAAACTATTTTTATTTACCAAGTAAGGCCCACTGGTCCATGTAGCTCTTTTTCAGACGCGACCTGGTCACAAGGGAGCAGCGGCACTCTGCGCTGTCTTCGCGGAGGGGGTCCAAGGGGCGTTGGGGGGGGCTCTGGGGTGCGGTCACCGCATCGCGCCGCTTTTAGATGCGCTTCTGCGGCCATCTGGACCGCTCTTCCTTCCGATATTTGGAAGCCATTGGAGCTCTGCACTTTTAAATGTCTTTGACAACTCATTTTCTTAGAACCGCTTTTTGTGCTTAGTTTGTTGTCCTTCCCCAGCACCTTCGATTAGCGCGGTTGGCTACGTACGGTGCGATAGAAGTTCAACATACATACATATTCTATGTTAGTGCTGTATTTTGTGCATTGGTGTTGCAGCCAGCCAGAAACCGGCGCGACCAACAATATCCCCAAGCTCTGTGGTCCTACATTGGGATTATTTGTCGATACCGCGTTGGCAGTGGTGCACAAATAACACAAATCACTGAACTCATTCGTTAATACAACGGCTGCCTTAAGAGGAAAATATATCATGGGCGATGTTTCAGGCAATGGGCCCCACTGCATGACATATGTTTGCCCAGCTCCATTCAAGAGCGAGTATACATGTGAGGGGAGAGAACCAACGCGTGTGAGGGGGAAACATTCAATCTCCGAGAGCTGGAAATGTCTCCACTTGCTGCGCTGCCCAGACCCTGGCTAGGCCAGGAGATGGCGACCTCAGCGACCACGGGTAGGAGTTTCACCAAATTTGTGTGGCGATCCACATGTGCACGCACACGTGCACGCACACACACACGCACACACACATAGACTTACACACTCACACACACAGACTCACTCACAGACTCACTCAACAACAACCACCATTCGCCACTAAGTAGGGCGGCGACGTCACCACGACGCTTGTGCCAGGCCATGTGCACCTTGAGGCCACGTGAAGTGTCGAACGCCCGCTGGCAGGAGGTCACGGGGCAGACCCAGGTGCCACGGGTCGACTGAGATGACTGGCTGATGCACCACCTGTGCCCCCTACTGTGCCAACCTGCTGTGCCTTAGTCACCCGGCGCTCCGCTCGTTGTTGTGAGCGTCACTCCTCCGCCCTCCGTTGTTGGAGGGCGACTGCCTCCAACTGCCCAGTAGCGTTCTTCACGAGCCTCCTCCACAGAGGCCGATCTTGACAGCGCTGGTACCAGTCATCGGCAAGTCCACTCAGCTCCACGTCCTCCTGTACCACATCACTCCATCTCTTCTCTAGCCCATGCCGCGCCCGTTTAGCCCCCTCGATCCGACCGAACAAAAGCTGTTTCGGCATGCGGTGGCTGGGCATGCGGGCTACATGACCCAGCCAACACAGCCTTGCCTGCCAGAGGAGCTCACCGATGGGACCTTGCCCAGCTCTTTTGAGGATTTATGAGCTCCTCACACAATCCAGCCTGGTTAAACCCAGGATGGATCGTAGGCAGGCCAGCTTAAATGTTTCCAACCTGCGAAGATGCTCCATTAGGGGGGTCCACGTTTCGCAAGTGTAGAGAAGGAAGGGAATGACCGTGGGCGAGAAGACCCGAAGCTTAATGCGAAGTGACAGACCAGGTAGCTTCCACACAGCGTTACGCAACCGATGAAAAGATATTGCCGCTCACACACTCACTCACACACTCACACAGACACACACACAGACTGACACAAAGATCCCCCGTATATCCTGAACAGACTTTTGGGGCAAGTGCTGTTAGCGAGCAGCTATGCATGGCACACGAGGGGGTGGGCAGCCAGCACCACGCCCGGCCGCCTTTTTCTCCCTAGTGGCGATGTTTACACACAGCACCGCGCTAACCGCTGCACCACCGCTCCCCCGCTGTTACAGTACAGCACTGTCCCCAGGTAAGATGGCCGCCCGCCTCCACGTGACTCGGCGCGCGCACTCGGCACGTGGTGTCATCACCACGTGGTGTCACCGAAAGCGCGGTCTCGCGCCATCCCTGCTCACGGAGTCGCTGCCGCATTGGTCTCTGGGCCTCTCGTGTCCAGCGTCTGTCGGTCTCTTGTGACTCTGTGTGCGAGTCGCTGGCTATCTGTAAGGGTCTCTTCTGGGTCTTTGTGCGAGTCTCTGGGTCTCTGTGTGAGGGTCTGGGTCTCTGTGTGAGGGTCTCTGGGCCTGGTGCAAGGAACAAGAAGATGGAGCCTGCCAATGTCCCCCTCTCCTCCACGTGGCGTGGCAATGCAGCCGCTCCCCGCTCGTGTGGGCCAGTGCAGTTGCACCGCCTGCACACGCGGTAGTAGACGCGGTAGCCACTGGTGGTGTACCGCGTGCTCATAATTTTCTGTACTGTATCGTCATTTCCTGAACAGGAACATAAAGGTAGTTGTCTATAGCACACAATACAGGTTTATAGCACATAATACAGTTTTTTTGGTACAATTTTACGTGATCTAACCAAAAAAAACGTGTATTATGGATAATATTTTTCGCGAAAGCCTGCGTGTTAAACAGTTTATAGCACAGCCTGCGTGTTAAACTGTTTAGTCATGCGCTTGTGTTTTAGTGTTGCCCTTGCTCCCAACACTCCGATTAGCACAGTTGGCTACGTTGAAAGAAGTTTAACACGCTACAAGTTATTTTACTTTCTACATCCGTTAATGGAGCAGATCACGGCAAAAATAACAACTAAAGTCTCGAGTAAGGCAATGTGTTATATTCTGTTTTGTCCATGATGACAGTGGCATTGCCCTTGTCGGCTGAGAGGACGACAATATCATCCCTCTTTTTTAATTGAGAACTACTCAACGATGGCAGCTATACAAAAATAAAAAGAGATCCCACCAACAGCCTGGTCACCAAAACGAACAAAATGATCTCTGATTCAACAGCATTAATTGATGAGATCAAACAGTTCTCGTTGAAACCCTCTGCTGCCTGACCACCAAGATTATATGGCCTTCCAAAGATACACAAAGAAGATACACCCCTTCGTCCCATCGTCTCTACTATCATCTCCCCCACCTACAAACTGGCACGTTTTCTTGCTGATATACTGCGACCTTTCACTGGAAAAAACACCTCTGCGGTATTAGATTCTACTCACCTGGTATCGACAATCAAAGGCATTTCCCTGTCCCCAGACGACCTGCTTGTCAGTTTTGATGTGGTGTCCTTGTTCACCAAAGTCCCGGTACCTGACACCATCGCTATCATTGAAGACCTGGTTCATCAAGGACTGCATACTGGTGTACCCCCCTTGGTGAGACATTGCTCAACCAACACATACTTCACCTGGAATGGAACTTTCTACAAGCAAACTGAGGGCACCCCAATGGGCTCCCCCCTATCTCCGGTTGTAGCCAACGTATTCATGGAAAAATTTGAAACTGACCCCATCCAGACTGCCACTCTATGCCCGACCTTATGGAAGAGGTACGTTGATGACACCTTTGTCATCTGGCCACATGGCCAGCCTGCTCTAGACGAATTCCGCGACCACATCAATTCCATACACCCAGCCATCAGATTTACCATGGAGGTCGAAAAAGATGGCAAACTACCCTTTTTGGATGTCTTAATTAAAAGGAGACATGATGGTTCAATGAGCCACTCTGTCTACAGGAAAGCTACCCATACAGATGCTTACTTGAAACCGGATTCCCACCACCATCCATCCCAGAAGAACTCCCTCATCAAGACTCTATACCATAGAGCCCAATGCATTTCCGACCAGGAACACATTACCAGTGAACTCAAGCACGTACACCAGGCTCTCAGGGCTAATGGTTACTCCGACTACACAATCCGCAAAGCCATCACTCCAGTCATGAAGAAGGATCCTCTTGTGGAGCCACTCAAAACCATCACCTTACCCTACATTGCAGGGGTCACTAAAAAGATCTCCAAAATCCTGAATAAACACAAGATCCAGGTCCGATTCAACACAGTACATAAAATCCGTGATCTGGTTCCATCTGTAAAAGATGCTGTTCCAGACATACAGTACCTGGGCGTTTACAAACTAAAGTGCCTCTGTGGTAGTAGCTACATTGGAGAAACCAAACGACATATCTCGGACCGCATCCGCGAACATAAAGCAGACTTGAAACACGGTAGAACGAACTCCTCTGCCGTGGCAGATCACTGTTATAATTCATTGGGCTCACATGACATTGAATTCTCCAAGACGGAGGTTCTTTGCAAACCAACCGGCTACCATGAGAGATTCGTTCATGAGGCCATTCACATATACAAGCACAGAGACAATTTCAACCGAGAAGATGGATTCTGGCTTAATAACCATTGGAAAGATGTTTTAAACCATTTCTGTTCTTAATTAATTGTATTTTACGATGACCTTCAGACTGCAGCTCTTTCGCCAGCATTGACTCTTAATACCTCTCACACCACGGTAAATGGTATGGTTTACAACATGGAGTATAATAGCGCCTCGCAGCTGTCTCTCTCCCCCTCCTCTGTTCCGACCATGGATGAACTCGTCTGTCTGAACGGGGCCCATAGCTATCCGTGTTGCTAAAGTTGAGGGTAAGAATCCACCCATTTTTTCGCCATATAGCATTGTGAAATATAACGACTTATTGTTGGTAGCTTATCTGATTGGAGAATATAGAGTTTATTGATAACATTAAGGTAATTTATATTTTAGTTTTTTATTGGTTCACTATATAGTACTGTGAATAGCTCAGATGTGTAGGCCTTGACTTCAACATAGCCATTTCTGTGACCAGTCACTAGCTAATCACTCAGTTATTTCAATGCTAAATTCGCCTAGTTATTTCAAGGATAAATTATCCTGTTTGATTTGTACTAAGTGCCTCGGTGAATGTGTATGCTCTGACTTTAACATAGCTATTTCTGTGACCAGTTACAAGCTAATCACTCAGCTATTTCAATGCTAAATTCTATGCTAATTCCTTTGTCAAGGGGTGCCTCTGCGGATGTGTATGCTTTAACTTAGCTATTTCAATGCTAAATTCTATGCTAATTCCTTTGTCAAGGGGTGCCTCTGCGGATGTGTATGCTTTAACTTTTAACAAAGCCATTTCTGTGACCAGTCACAAGCTAATCACTCAGCCATTTCAATGCTAAATTATATGCTAATTCCTTTGTCAAGGCGCTTTGTTTCCTCTCACACAGCTTAAAGGTCGTGATCTGAACGTGGCTTTTTCACTCCAGTGCTGTCCTACCAGACAGTCTCGTCCCTTCACCTGATGAAGGCCACTTGTGTTGTGGCCGAAACGTCGTGAGAATATTATTGTGTTATTTTATTTTATAAATTTACTATTTTATTCTCATTCTACGTGACTTTAACGAAAGAACCAAAGAAGATGAATCATTGCAGTCACGAAAGCTTTAAATCGGACTCGTCCTTCTAAATAAACTGCCAAATTGCTGCGCATGGTGCTAACGTTTTTAATAAATAAATACACCGTTTAAAAATAAATAAATTTATACAAACCGACACACCTGATGACGACCGTTTGTGTTATGGTCGAAACGTCGTGAGAATTTTTATTGTTTTATATATATTTTATTGTTTCCCTTCAACGTGACTTTACCGAAAGAACTAAGAATATGAATTACTGCAGTCACGAAAGCTTTAAATCACAAACCCACATCATTAACACGGACCCACATCATTAATAAGAAACTCACATCAAGACGAGGTTACATCTTTACCACTCACCCACAACACTGGACATCTGTGAGAAAGAGCTGTATAGCTCATCTGACTCCAGTATAAATATTCTGATTCTGACATGAACTCACATCATCACGACTCACTCACAACACCTGATATGGTTTATCAAATCTTTCCAATGCTAAGCCAGAATCCATCTTCTCGGTTGAAATTGTCTCTGTGCTTGTATATGTGGATAGCCCTTCACTTGGAATGGAACTTTCTACAAACAAACTGAGGGGATCCCAATGGGCTCCCCCCTATCTCCGGTTATAGCTAACATTTTCATTGAGAAATTTGAGACTGATGCCATCCAGACTGCCACTCTGCGCCCAACCTTATGGAAGAGGTACGTGGATGACACTTTTGTTATCTGACAACATGGCCGGCCTGCTCTAGACCAATTCTTCGACCACATCAATTCCATACACCCAGCCATCAGATTTACCATGGAAGTCGAAAAAGATGGCAAGCTACCTTTTTTGGATGTCCTAATTAAAAAGAGACCTGATGGTTCAATGAGCCACTCTGTCTACAGGAAAGCTACCCATACGGATGCTTATCTGAAACCGGATTCCCACCACCATCCATCACAGAAGAATTCTCTCATCAAGACTCTGTATCATAGAGCCCAATGCATATCCGACCAGGAACACATAGGCAGTGAACTCAAGCACGTACACCAAGCTCTTAAGGCTAATGGTTACTCCGACTATACAATCCGCAAAGCTATCACTCAAACCATGAAGAAGGACCCTCTTGAGGAGCCTTTCAAAACCATCACTTTACCCTACATTGCGGGGATCACAAAAAAGATCTCCAAAATCTTGAATAAACACAAGATCCAGGTCCGTTTCAACACATTACATAAAATCCGTGATCTGGTTCCGTCTGTAAAAGATGTGATTTCGGACATACAATACCCTGGTATCTACAAACTAAGTTGCCTCTGTGGTAGTAGTTACATTGGAGAAACCAAACGGCATGTCTCGGACCGCATTCGTGAACACAAAGCAGACCTTAAACACGGTAGGACCAACACCTCGGCCGTGGCAGATCATTGTTATAATTCAGTAGGCTCACATGACATTGACTTTTCCAAGACAGAGGTTCTTTGTAAGCCATCTGGCTACCATGAGAAATTCGTTCATGAGGCTATCCACATATACAAGCACAGAGACAATTTCAACCGAGAAGATGGATTCTGGCTTAGCAATCATTGGAAAGATTTGATAAACCATTTCAGGTCTTAATTGATTGTTCACGCTTACAGTGGCTTTCAGACGGCATACAATAATTTTTTCGTCTCCCCCCTCCTCTTTTCAGAACATAGATGGACTCGTCCTTCTAAATAAACTGCTAAATCGCTGCGCGTGGTGCTAACGTTTTTTATAAATAAATAAATACACCGTTTTAAAATAAATAAATTTATGCAAACAGACATACCTGATGACGACCGTTTGTGTTATGGTCGAAACGTCGTGAGAATTTTATTGTTTTATATATATATATTTTATTATTTTATTGTTTCCCTTCAACGTGACTTTACCGAAAGAACTAAGAATATGAATTACTGCAGTCACGAAAGCTTTAAATCACAAACCCACATCATTAACACGGACCCACATCATTAATAAGAAACTCACATCAACGCGAGGTTACATCTTTACCACTCACCCACAACACTGGACATCTGTGAGAAAGAGCTGTATAGCTCATCTGACTCCAGTATAAATATTCTGATTCTGACATGAACTCACATCGTCACGACTCACTCACAACACACCACCACCACTATCAGTAACACCACTAACGCCACCACTCCTCCTGCCAGTACACTACACAGACACACACGTCCTCACCACTCACATCACCACTCACCTACAGTTCCTCACTTCCTCCAGAGAGTCGCTGCTTCTGTCGTCTCGGTGCTTCTCTACCGCCACATGTGAGAAAAAAGATCGGCAGAAGCAAGTGGGGGCGGGGCTCGGTGATCACGCCCTCAGTGACGCAATATCCTGTGAGCCCCTCCCCCCCAGCACCTTCCCCCCCCTCTACGCCCCCTCCCCCACTCACACCGCCAAAGACAAAGCTCCCGCGTATTTAGCCTTAACAGAGCACTACTAACAACAACCCCACCACTAACAACGCCACCACCAATAACAACCCCACCACCAATAACAACCCCACCAACAATAACAACCCCACCACTAATAACAACCCCACCACTAACAACCACACCACCACTAATACACAGTTCTGATCCACTCCTCAGCTGCTCCCCACACGCGATGCTTCTGCTGCTCTCTACTTCCGCTTCCGCCGGTGAACGTGGCGCCAACTTCTGAAGCGGTTCGCTGCCTGGGCCTCCTCTGGGTCGACTCAGCCTGAAGGTGGGAACCTCGCATGGTGTGGACACCTCAGCAGTGGTGGAGGAGAGACAAAGGCGGCCCACAGCCGTAGGCTTCTAAACAGCTGCTGGGCTCACGGCATCGGTTCAAGCAGAGCCCGGCTCTGCTGCTGAGGCACTGAAGGTGGAAAGCGGCCCAGCGTGGCGCTCGAGTTGAGCCATTGCTGCTGATGAGAGGCTGATGGGATCAGTCAAATATACTTTTTCATCTTTGCAAGGAAGGGTTTATTGTGAAGGAGGCGAATCGCGTGCTGGCTGAGGAGGCCTCCACTAGACACCGCTAATTAGGGTATTTGGTCTACTCTTCCACGCTGATCTCCACGTTTTGGAGCAAGGTGGGCGTACCCCCACTTTACCCCACCACATGCGGGTCGTTAGCTCACTGGACTTGCACTGCAGAGGTGCAGGTTCGATTCTATCGCCCACACACCCACCCACTCACTTGCCCACTCACCAACTCACCCACTAACCCATCTATCCACCCACCCACAGGGACATGTGGAGACACACGGAGACACATGGACACACGGATACATAGAGCCTTGATAAAGTGGTTGTGTAGGTGGTGTTAGAGTATCAGCATCAATGTGGTTGTTGTGGTTATGTTGCTTGTTATGGTTGTGGTGGTTGAGGTGATGTTGGTTGTGGTGGTTTTGGATGTGGTGGCTGCAGTTATAGTTGTGGTTGTATCGCTGGTTGTAGTGGTTTAGGTTTTAGTTGTGGTGTAGGTGGTTATGTTAGTTGTTATGGTCCTTTTGGTTGTCGTAATAATTGCGGTTGTGGGGGGTATATTTTTTGTGGCTATAGTTGTGTACGAGGAGGTTGGGGTTTTCATGGTTATAGTTACAGTTGTGGTTATGTTATTGGTGTTGTTATACTTGGGGTTGTGGTTATAATAGTGATTGTGGTCAAAGTTGTGATGGTTATGTTATGTTTTGTGGTTATAGTTGTGGTGAAGGTGGTTATGTTGGCTTTCATGGTTGTTGTATGTGTAGGGAGCGGTAGAGTAGCGGTTGAACGCCACGCCACGGACCCGAGGAAGTTCGATTCCCGCTCACGGCCAACACCAGTGACGATCATCTGAACCAGTCCAGGGCTTCCGCTACGTCGACTCTGCCTGAAATTAGTACCTGTTGTGGTGTGTAATAAACATCGCCACTCGGGAGACAAAGACGGTCGGGTGTAGTGCTGGCCACCCACCTGCTTGTGTTCCACACTGCGGGCCTCCATAGGTGCTCGCTAACAGAACTTGCCCCAACAGTCTGTTATAGGCTATAGAATAATTTTTTGTCTTTTTTTGTTGTATGTGTGTTGAACTTCTTTCGAACCATATGTTGCCACCTGTGATAACCGGAGATGCGGTTATAGTTGTAGTGGTTATATTATGGTTGTGGTTATAGTTGTGTCTGGTTTTAGTGCTTAGAGTTGTGGTTATAGATATGGTTATAATTGTGGTTATAGTTGTGGGTGTGGTTATAATTGTAGTTGCTTTTGGTTATAGTTGTGGTTATAGTGGTTATGGTTGTTGGTTATGGTTGTGGCTGTGGTTACATTTGTGGTTACATTTGTGGTTGAATTTGTAGTTCTAGTTGTGGTTGTTGGTTTGTGGTGGTGAGGCTGGTGCAGGTGGTGGGTTGGAGGCCACGTTCCCTGCCCATGCGGTTCCAACAGCGATGGCTCCCTGTGCTATGTGGGTCACGTGAACTTGTCTCCCAGCATGCCTTGAAGTCATCATTATAGGAGCCCTCGCCTCCTCTACGCACTCTCCTCCTATCTCTCCCCTCTCACCTCCACGCACTCTCCTCCTACCTCTCACCTCCTCCCCGTGTCTCCCCCTTTCTCTTTTTCCCAGGTTCTCCCTCCTCTCTCTCCCCGTGTCTCCTTCCTCTATGTCGCCGTGTCTCTCTCCTCTCCCTCCCCGCGTTTCCCTCCTATCTTTCCCCGTGTCTCTTCTCTCTCCCCGCTTTTCCCTCTCCAACCTCCCCCTGTCTCCCTCCTCTCTCTCCCCGTGTATCCTTTCTCTCCCCGTGTCTCACTCTTCTATCTCCCCCTGTCTCCCTCTTGCTTCCCGTGTCTCACTCACTCAGCCACCCACTCAGCCACTCACTCAACCACTCAGTCACTCAGCCACTCAATCACCCAGCCACTGACTCACTTAGCCACTCACTCAACCTCTCACTCAACCTCTCACTCACTCAACCACTCACTCAACCACTCACTCACGCAGCCACTCACTCACGCAGCCACTCACTCACCCAGCCACTCATTCACTCAGCCACTCACTCAACCACTCACTCACTCATTCAACCTGTCAATCACGCAACCACTCAGCCACCAACTCAGCCACTCACTCAACCACTCACTCACTCAGCCACTCAAACACTAACTTACTCAGCCACTCACTCAGCCACCCACTCAGCCACTCACTCAACCACTCAGTCACTCAGCCACTCACTCACTCAGCCACTCACTCACTCAGCCTCTCACCAGCCACTCACTCAGCCACTCACTCAACCACTCACGTACTCAAGCTCTCAATCAACCACTCACTCACCCAGCCACTCACTCAGCTGCTTAGTCACTCTGCTACCCACTCACTCAACCACTCACTCATTCAGCCTCTCACTCAGCCACTCACTAACTCAGCCACTCACTCCCTCAACCACTCAATCACTCAGCCACTCTCTCATTCAATCACTCACCTAGCCACCTGCTTATTTGTTTATTTTACCAGGTAAGGCCCATAAGATATATGTCTTTTTCAGACGTAACCTGGCCACATATGATTGCCCAATTAAGTGGCATTTTACGTGTCAATTTATATCAGCAACTATAAATGTGGAGTGACAAACAGGAGCTGGACAAAAATTCACACAACGAAGGGGAGAGTGAGAGAAACATGCGAACTCCAAATATACAACAGGCATCAGGGTCAGGATTGTTGTATATATTGTCTTGAAAAATAATAAAAATGAAATGAAAAATGCAAAAGGTGTAATTTTACAAAATTAGGTAATTATGTCAATTTATGCAATTACGCTAATTAGGCTCGGCTTTGTTGTCTAGGGGTATTACCAATCGTGATAATTGTCAGTGATGTGTGGGTTCTGGGTCCATATTTGTCGTGTCACTGGGGTTTATAATAGGCTGGTAGGGTGGGTTTATAATGGCCATGTAGGGTGGGGTTATAATGGCTAGGGAGGGTCAGTTCATAATGGCCAGGTAGGGTGGGGTTATAATGGCCAGGTAGGGTGGGGTAAAATGGCCTTGTCAGGGGTCCACCTCCTCCACCACCAGTTCCACCTCAACCTCCTCCACCTCCCACCTCCTCGCAGGAACCCAGACCCAACAGGTGCCATGGGTTGCCACGCTACGTGCAGGAGGAGGAGCTCACCACTTGAATGTGACGAACAGTGAGCTTATCACTTGAATGTGAGATGAAGTGTGCTCATCACTTGAGTGTGACATGCAGTGAGCTCATCACTTGAATGTGACATGCAGGGAGCTCATCACATGAATGAATGGGACATGCAGTGAGCTCATCACTTGAATGTGACACGCAGTGAGCTCAACACTTGAATGTAACATATAGTTCACTGACCACTTGAATGTGACATGCAGTGCGCTCATCATTTGAATGTGACATGCAGTGAGTTCGCCACTTGAATGTGACATGCAGTGAGCTCACCACTTGAATGTGACATGCAGTGAGCTCAACACTTGAATGTGACATGTAGTGCACTGACCACTTGAACGTCATGCAGTGCGCTCATCACTTGAATGTGACATGGAGTGAGCTGAACACTTGAAATGTGACATGCAGTGAGCTCATCACTTGAAAGTGACATGCAGTGCGCTCATCACTTGAATGTGGCATGCAGTGAGCTCGCCACTTGAATGTGACATGCAGTGAGCTCGCCACTTTAATGACATGCAGTGTGCTCATCACTTAAATGTGATATGCAGTGCGCTCATCACTTGAATGGGACATGCAGTGTGCTCATCACTTGAATGTGACATGCAGTGAACTCACCACTTCAACGTGACATGCAGTGCGCTCGTTACGTGAATATGACATGCAGTGAGCTCGCCACTTCAATGTGACATGCAGTGAGCTCATCACTTGGACGTGACATGCAGTGTACTCATCACTTGAAAGTGACATGAATTGAGCTCATCACTTGAACATTACATGACATTTTCTACATCACACGACTATACTGACTATATATGATGGGGTATAGTCGTGTGATGTAGAAAAAAGTTTAGTTGGAGGCATATATTTTTTGTGACGTAAAATTGTAATGTATAATGACTTTTTGTTAGTAGTAGGGTAGTTGCAGTTGCTTAGCGTCAATATACTAAATTCCTCTGCTGATATGTAACCTCAGCTTATTGGAGAGTATATTGAGTATATTGGTTATATTGATGTAGTTTATATTTTAGTTTTTTTTATCAGTTTACTACATGGTGGTCATTATATAGTGTAGTGTATACCCAGTTACTTAATGTTAACAGCTCAGATTATTGGAGAGTATATTTGTACATTGATTATATTGATGTAGTTTATATTTATTTTTTTCACATCGGTTTATTGCATGGTAGTAGGGTATGTGTAGTTCTTTAGAAGCTCCCTTTTTTATTTTCCACATAATGCACTAGCTTGATACGCGGTGGTTTGGGCTGTTGCAGTTCTTTATTATTAAAATTTTATCTCCCTTTATTATTGCCAATCTTACATGATACACTAACATAATATGACTTTGAGACCCCCCACCTGCCTACACATTCCACAAGGAGTAACTAATCCCATATCTGCATTTGTCATAAACATGCTAAATTCCTCTGTTATGTAAACTTCTTTATCAAGACGCTCTCCTCCTCCCACCCAATTTAAAATACGCTGCCAAGCTTAGCAGTGTTCGTTAGGACGCTGTCTTTCCGACAGCTCTGTTTCTTCACCTGAGGACGGCTGCTTGCGTTGTGGCCTAAACGTGAGAATTTTATTATATTATGTTTGATTTTTATTATTTTATTTTTTCCCTTCTACGTGCCTTTACTGAAAGAACCAATAATATGGTGCATACCTACTTTTGGTAGGACCTGCTTCCCCTAGAGCAGTGCATACTGACTGTGGTAATACCTGCTATCACTACCGCATTGCATGCTGACTGGTGGTACTCTGCTATGACTACAGCATTGCATACTAACTGTGGTGGTATCCTGCTATGACTACAGCATTGCATGCTGACTGTGGTGGTATCCTGCTATGACTACAGCATTGTATGCTGACTGTGGTGGTATCCTGCTATGACTACAGCATTGCATACTGACTGCGGTGGTATCCTGCTATGACTTCAGCATTGCATGCTGACTGTGGTGGTATCCTGCTATGACTACAGCATTGCATACTGACTGCAGTGGTTTCCTGCTATAACTTCAGCATTGCATACTGACTGCGGTGGTATCCTGCTATGACTACAGCATTGCATGCTGACTGTGGTTGTATCCTGCTATGACTACAGCATTGCATGCTGACTGTGGTGGTATCCTGCTATGACTATAGCAGTGCATGCTGACTATGGTGGTATCCTGCTATGACTACAGCATTGCATACTGACTGTGGTGGTATTCTGCTATGACTACAGCATTGCATACTGACTGTGGTGGTATCCGGCTATGACTACAGCATTGCATGCTAACTGGCGGTATCCTGCTATGACTGCAGCATTGTGATGCTGACTGTGGTGGTATCCTGCTATGACAACAGCATTGCATGCTGACTGTGGTGGTATCCTGCTATGACTACAGCATTGCTTGCTGACTGTGGTGATATCCTGCTATGACTACATCATTGCATGCTGACTGTAGTCGTTTCCTGCTATGACTCAATCATTGCATGCTGACTGTGGTGGTTTCCTGCTATGACTACAGCATTGTATGCTGTCTGTGGTGGTATCCTGCTATGACTACAGCATTGCATGCTGAATGTGGTGGTATCCTGCTATGACTACAGCATTGCATACTGACGGTGGTGGTATCCTGCTATGACTACAGCATTGCATACTGACGGTGGTGGTATCCTGCTATGACTACAGCATTGAATGCTGACTGTGGCAGTATCCTGCTATGACTTCAGCATTGCATACTGACTGCGGTGGTATCCTGCTATGACTACAGCATTGCATGCTGACTGCCGTTGTATCTTGCTATGACTTCAGCATTGCATGCTGACTGTGGTTGTATCCTGCTATGACTATAGCAGTGCATGCTGACTATGGTGATATCCTGCTATGACTACAGCATTGCATACTGACTGTGGTGGTATCCTGCTGTGATTACAGCATTGCATCCTGACTGTGGAAGTATCCTGCTATGACTACAGCATTGCATGCTGACTGGTGGTGTCCTGCTATGACTACAGCATTGCATACTGACTGTGGTGGTATCCTGCTATGACTACAGCATTGCATACTGACAGTGGTGGTATCCTGCTATGACTACAGCATTGCATACTGACTGTGGTGGTCTCCTGCTATGACTACAGCATTGCATGCTGACTGGTGGTTTCCTGCTATGACTACAGTATTGCATGCTGACGTTGGTGGTATCCTGCTATGATTACAGCAGTGCATACTTACTGTGGTACCTGCTATGATTACAGCAGTGCATACTGACTGGTGGTACCTGCTATGATTACAGCAGTGGAAACTGCTGTTGTGGTACCTGCTATGATTACAGCACTGCATATTGTCGTGGTACCTGCTATGATTACAGCAGTGCATACTGACTGTGGTGGGACCTGCTATGATGACAGCATTGCATACTGACTGTGGTGGTATCCTGCTATGACTACAGCATTGCATGCTGACTGTGGTTGTATCCTGCTATGACTACAGCATTGTATGCTGACTGTGGTGGTATCCTGCTATGACTACAGCATTGCATGCTGACTGTGGATGTATCCTGTTATGACTACCGCATTGCATGCTGACTGTGGTGGTATCCTGCTATGACTACAGCATTGCATGCTGACTGTGGTTGTATCCTGCTATGACTATAGCTGTGCATGCTCACTGTGGTGGTATCCTGCTATGACTACAGCATTGCATACTGACTGCAGTGGTATCCTTCTATAACTTCAGCATTGCATACTGACTGCGGTGGTATCCAGCTATGACTACAGCATTGCATGCTGACTGTAGTTGTATCCTGCTATGACTACAGCATTGCATGCTGACTGTGGTGGTATCCTGTTATGACTATAGCAGTGCATGCTGACTATGGTGGTATCCTGCTATGACTACAGCATTGCGATGCTGACTGTGGTGGTATCCTGCTATGATTACAGCATTGCATGCTGACTGTGGTGGTATCCTGCTATGACTACAGCATTGCATACTGACGGTGGTGGTATCCTGCTATGACTACAGCATTGAATGCTGACTGTGGCAGTATCCTGCTATGACTTCAGCATTGCATACTGACTGCGGTGGTATCCTGCTATGACTACAGCATTGCATGCTGACTGCCGTTGTATCCTGCTATGACTTCAGCATTGCATGCTGACTGTGGTTGTATCCTGCTATGACTATAGCAGTGCATGCTGACTATGGTGATATCCTGCTATGACTACAGCATTGCATACTGACTGTGGTGGTATCCTGCTGTGATTACAGCATTGCATCCTGACTGTGGTAGTATCCTGCTATGACTACAGCATTGCATGCTGACTGGTGGTGTCCTGCTATGACTACAGCATTGCATACTGACTGTGGTGGTATCCTGCTATGACTACAGCATTGCATACTGACAGTGGTGGTATCCTGCTATGACTACAGCATTGCATACTGACTGTGGTGGTCTCCTGCTATGACTACAGCATTGCATGCTGACTGGTGGTTTCCTGCTATGACTACAGTATTGCATGCTGACGGTGGTGGTATCCTGCTATGATTACAGCAGTGCATACTTACTGTGGTACCTGCTATGATTACAGCAGTGCATACTGACTGGTGGTACCTGCTATGATTACAGCAGTGGAAACTGCTGTTGTGGTACCTGCTATGATTACAGCACTGCATATTGTCGTGGTACCTGCTATGATTACAGCAGTGCATACTGACTGTGGTGGGACCTGCTATGATGACAGCATTGCATACTGACTGTGGTGGTATCCTGCTATGACTACAGCATTGCATGCTGACTGTGGTTGTATCCTGCTATGACTACAGCATTGTATGCTGACTGTGGTGGTATCCTGCTATGACTACAGCATTGCATGCTGACTGTTGATGTATCCTGTTATGACTACCGCATTGCATGCTGACTGTGGTGGTATCCTGCTATGACTACAGCATTGCATGCTGACTGTGGTTGTATCCTGCTATGACTATAGCTGTGCATGCTCACTGTGGTGGTATCCTGCTATGACTACAGCATTGCATACTGACTGCAGTGGTATCCTTCTATAACTTCAGCATTGCATACTGACTGCGGTGGTATCCAGCTATGACTACAGCATTGCATGCTGACTGTAGTTGTATCCTGCTATGACTACAGCATTGCATGCTGACTGTGGTGGTATCCTGTTATGACTATAGCAGTGCATGCTGACTATGGTGGTATCCTGCTATGACTACAGCATTGCGATGCTGACTGTGGTGGTATCCTGCTATGATTACAGCATTGCATGCTGACTGTGGTGGTATCCTGCTATGACTACAGCATTGCGTTCTGACTGTGGTGGTAACCTGCTATGACTACAGCATTGCATGCTGACTGTGGTGGTATCCTGCTATGACTACAGCATTGTATGCTGACTGTGGTGGTATCCTGCTATGACTA
Source organism: Petromyzon marinus (assembly GCF_048934315.1). Lineage (NCBI taxonomy): Eukaryota > Metazoa > Chordata > Hyperoartia > Petromyzontiformes > Petromyzontidae > Petromyzon > Petromyzon marinus. The sequence goes on from NW_027423261.1 coordinate 66,183, forward strand.
CAGCATTACATGCTGACTGTGGTGGTATCCTGCTATGACTACAGCATTGCATACTGACGGTGGTGGTATCCTGCTATGACTACAGCATCGCATGCTGACTGTGGTGGTATCCTGCTATGACTACAGCATTGCATACTGACGGTAGTGGTATCCTGCTATGACTACAGCATTGCATACTGACTGGGGTGGTATCCTGCTATGACTACAGCATTGCATGCTGACTGCCGTTGTATCCTGCTATGACTTCAGCATTGCATGCTGACTGTGGTTGTATCCTGCTATGACTATAGCAGTGCATGCTGACTATGGTGATAACCTGCTATGACTACAGCATTGCATACTGACTGTGGTGGTATCCTGCTGTGATTACAGCATTGCATCCTGACTGTGGTAGTATCCTGCTATTACTACAGCATTGCATGCTGACTGGTGGTGTCCTGCTATGACTACAGCATTGCATACTGACTGTGGTGGTATCCTGCTATGACTACAGCATTGCATACTGACAGTGGTTTTATCCTGCTTTGACTACAGCATTGCATACTGACTGCGGTGGTCTCCTGCTATGACTACAGCATTGCATGCTGACTGCCGTTGTATCCTGCTATGACTTCAGCATTGCATGCTGACTGTGGTTGTATCCTGCTATGACTATAGCAGTGCATGCTGACTATGGTGATATCCTGCTATGACTACAGCATTGCATACTGACTTTGGTGGTATCCTGCTGTGATTACAGCATTGCATCCTGACTGTGGTAGTATCCTGCTATGACTACAGCATTGCATGCTGACTGGTGGTGTCCTGCTATGACTACAGCATTGCATACTGACTGTGGTGGTATCCTGCTATGACTACAGCATTGCATACTGACAGTGGTGGTATCCTGCTATGACTACAGCATTGCATACTGACTGCGGTGATCTCCTGCTATGACTACAGCATTGCATGCTGACTGGTGGTTTCCTGCTATGACTACAGTATTGCATGCTGACGGTGGTGGTATCCTGCTATGATTACAGCAGTGCATACTTACTGTGGTACCTGCTATGATTACAGCAGTGCATACTGACTGGTGGTACCTGCTATGATTACAGCAGTGGAAACTGCTGTTGTGGTACCTGCTATGATTACAGCACTGCATATTGTCGTGGTACCTGCTATGATTACAGCAGTGCATACTGACTATGGTGGGACCTGCTATGATGACAGCATTGCATACTGACTGTGGTGGTATCCTGCTATGACTACAGCATTGCATGCTGACTGTGGTTGTATCCTGCTATGACTACAGCATTGTATGCTGACTGTGGTGGTATCCTGCTATGACTACAGCATTGCATGCTGACTGTGGATGTATCCTGCTATGACTACAGCATTGCATGCTGACTGTGGTGGTATCCTGCTATGACTAGAGCATTGCATGCTGACTGTGGTTGTATCCTGCTATGACTATAGCAGTGCATGCTCACTGTGGTGGTATCCTGCTATGACTACAGCATTGCATACTGACGGTGGTGGTATCCTGCTATGACTATAGCATCGCATGCTGACTGTGGTGGTATCCTGCTATGACTACAGCATTGCATACTGACGGTAGTGGTATCCTGCTATGACTACAGCATTGCATACTGACTGCGGTGGTATCCTGCTATGACTACAGCATTGCATGCTGACTGCCGTTGTATCCTGCTATGACTTCAGCATTGCATGCTGACTGTGGTTGTATCCTGCTATGACTATAGCAGTGCATGCTGACTATGGTGATATCCTGCTATGACTACAGCATTGCATACTGACTGTGGTGGTATCCTGCTGTGATTACAGCATTGCATCCTGACTGTGGTAGTATCCTGCTATGACTACAGCATTGCATGCTGACTGGTGGTGTCCTGCTATGACTACAGCATTGCATACTGACTGTGGTGGTATCCTGCTATGACTACAGCATTGCATACTGACAGTGGTGGTATCCTGCTATGACTACAGCATTGCATACTGACTGCGGTGGTCTCCTGCTATGACTACAGCATTGCATGCTGACTGGTGGTTTCCTGCTATGACTACAGTATTGCATGCTGACGGTGGTGGTATCCTGATATGATTACAGCAGTGCATACTTACTGTGGTACCTGCTATGATTACAGCAGTGCATACTGACTGGTGGTACCTGCTATGATTACAGCAGTGGAAACTGCTGTTGTGGTACCTGCTATGATTACAGCACTGCATATTGTCGTGGTACCTGCTATGATTACAGCAGTGCATACTGACTATGGTGGGACCTGCTATGATGACAGCATTGCATACTGACTGTGGTGGTATCCTGCTATGACTACAGCATTGCATGCTGACTGTGGTTGTATCCTGCTATGACTACAGCATTGTATGCTGACTGTGGTGGTATCCTGCTATGACTACAGCATTGCATGCTGACTGTGGATGTATCCTGCTATGACTACAGCATTGCATGCTGACTGTGGTGGTATCCTGCTATGACTAGAGCATTGCATGCTGACTGTGGTTGTATCCTGCTATGACTATAGCAGTGCATGCTCACTGTGGTGGTATCCTGCTATGACTACAGCATTGCATGCTGACTGTGGTGGTATCCTGCTATGACTACAGCATTTCATGCTGACTGTGGTGGTATCCTGCTATGACTACAGCATTGCATACTGACTGCAGTGGTATCCTTCTATAACTTCAGCATTGCATACTGACTGCGGTGGTATCCTGCTATGACTACAGCATTGCATGCTGACTGTAGTTGTATCCTGCTATGACTACAGCATTGCATGCTGACTGTGGTGGTATCCTGCTATGACTATAGCAGTGCATGCTGACTATGGTGGTATCCTGCTATGACTACAGCATTGTGATGCTGACTGTGGTGGTATCCTGCTATGACTACAGCATTGCATGCTGACTGTTGTGGTATCCTGCTATGACTACAGCATTGCGTGCTGACTGTGGTGGTATCCTGCTATGACTACAGCATTGCATGCTGACTGTGGTCGTTTCCTGCTATGACTCAAGCATTGCATGCTGACTGTGGTGGTATCCTGCTATGACTACAGCATTGTATGCTGACTGTGGAGGTATCCTGCTATGACTACAGCATTACATGCTGACTGTGGTGGTATCCTGCTATGACTACATCATTGCATACTGACGGTGGTGGTATCCTGCTATGACTACACCATTGCATGCTGACTGTGGTGGCATCCTGCTATGACTACAGCATTGCATACTGACGGTAGTGGTATCCTGCTTTGACTACAGCATTGCATTCTGACTGCGTTGGTATCCTGCTATGACTACAGCATTGCATGCTGACTGCCGTTGTATCCTGCTATGACTTCAGCATTGCATGCTGACTGTGGTTGTATCCTGCTATGACTATAGCAGTGCATGCTGACTATGGTGATATCCTGCTATGACTACAGCATTGCATACTGACTGTGGTGGTATTCTGCTATGATTACAGCATTGCATACTGACTGTGGTGGTATCCTGCTTTGACTACAGCATTGCATGCTGACTGGTGGTGTCCTGCTATGACTACAGCATTGCATACTGACAGTGGTGGTATCCTGCTATGACTACAGCATTGCATAATGAATGCGGTGGTCTCCTGCTATGACTACAGCATTGCATGCTGACTGGTGGTTTCCTCCTATGACTACAGTAATGCATGCTGACGGTGGTGGTATCCTGCTATGATTACAGCAGTGCATACTTACTGTGGTACCTGCTATGATTACAGCAGTGCATACTGACTGGTGGTACCTGCTATGATTACAGCAGTGGAAACTGCTGTTGTGGTACCTGCTATGATTACAGCAGTGCATATTGTCGTGGTACCTGCTATGATTACAGCAGTGCATACTGACTGTGGTGGGACCTGCTATGATGACAGCATTGCATACTGACTGTGGTGGTATCCTGCTATGACTACAGCATTGCATGCTGACTGTGGTTGTATCCTGCTTTGACTACAGCATTGCATGCTGACTGTGGTGGTATCCTGCTATGACTACAGCATTGCATGCTGACTGTGGTGGTATCCTGCTATGACTACAGCATTGCATGCTGACTGTGGTGGTATCCTGCTATGACTACAGCATTGCATACTGACTGTGGTAGTATCCTGCTATGACTACAGCATTGCATACTGACAGTGGTGGTATCCTGCTATGACTACAGCATTGCATACTGACTGCGGTGGTCTCCTGCTATGACTACAGCATTGCATGCTGACTGGTGGTTTCCTGCTATGACTACAGTATTGCATGCTGACGGTGGTGGTATCCTGATATGATTACAGCAGTGCATACTTACTGTGGTACCTGCTATGATTACAGCAGTGCATACTGACTGGTGGTACCTGCTATGATTACAGCAGTGGAAACTGCTGTTGTGGTACCTGCTATGATTACAGCACTGCATATTGTCGTGGTACCTGCTATGATTACAGCAGTGCATACTGACTATGGTGGGACCTGCTATGATGACAGCATTGCATACTGACTGTGGTGGTATCCTGCTATGACTACAGCATTGCATGCTGACTGTGGTTGTATCCTGCTATGACTACAGCATTGTATGCTGACTGTGGTGGTATCCTGCTATGACTACAGCATTGCATGCTGACTGTGGATGTATCCTGCTATGACTACAGCATTGCATGCTGACTGTGGTGGTATCCTGCTATGACTAGAGCATTGCATGCTGACTGTGGTTGTATCCTGCTATGACTATAGCAGTGCATGCTCACTGTGGTGGTATCCTGCTATGACTACAGCATTGCATGCTGACTGTGGTGGTATCCTGCTATGACTACAGCATTTCATGCTGACTGTGGTGGTATCCTGCTATGACTACAGCATTGCATACTGACTGCAGTGGTATCCTTCTATAACTTCAGCATTGCATACTGACTGCGGTGGTATCCTGCTATGACTACAGCATTGCATGCTGACTGTAGTTGTATCCTGCTATGACTACAGCATTGCATGCTGACTGTGGTGGTATCCTGCTATGACTATAGCAGTGCATGCTGACTATGGTGGTATCCTGCTATGACTACAGCATTGTGATGCTGACTGTGGTGGTATCCTGCTATGACTACAGCATTGCATGCTGACTGTTGTGGTATCCTGCTATGACTACAGCATTGCGTGCTGACTGTGGTGGTATCCTGCTATGACTACAGCATTGCATGCTGACTGTGGTCGTTTCCTGCTATGACTCAAGCATTGCATGCTGACTGTGGTGGTATCCTGCTATGACTACAGCATTGTATGCTGACTGTGGAGGTATCCTGCTATGACTACAGCATTACATGCTGACTGTGGTGGTATCCTGCTATGACTACAGCATTGCATGCTGACTGTGGTTGTATCCTGCTTTGACTACAGCATTGCATGCTGACTGTGGTGGTATCCTGCTATGACTACAGCATTGCATGCTGACTGTGGTGGTATCCTGCTATGACTACAGCATTGCATGCTGACTGTGGTGGTATCCTGCTATGACTACAGCATTGCATACTGACTGTGGTAGTATCCTGCTATGACTACAGCATTGCATACTGACAGTGGTGGTATCCTGCTATGACTACAGCATTGCATACTGACTGCGGTGGTCTCCTGCTATGACTACAGCATTGCATGCTGACTGGTGGTTTCCTGCTATGACTACAGTATTGCATGCTGATGGTGGTGGTATCCTGATATGATTACAGCAGTGCATACTTACTGTGGTACCTGCTATGATTACAGCAGTGCATACTGACTGGTGGTACCTGCTATGATTACAGCAGTGGAAACTGCTGTTGTGGTACCTGCTATGATTACAGCACTGCATATTGTCGTGGTACCTGCTATGATTACAGCAGTGCATACTGACTATGGTGGGACCTGCTATGATGACAGCATTGCATACTGACTGTGGTGGTATCCTGCTATGACTACAGCATTGCATGCTGACTGTGGTTGTATCCTGCTATGACTACAGCATTGTATGCTGACTGTGGTGGTATCCTGCTATGACTACAGCATTGCATGCTGACTGTGGATGTATCCTGCTATGACTACAGCATTGCATGCTGACTGTGGTGGTATCCTGCTATGACTAGAGCATTGCATGCTGACTGTGGTTGTATCCTGCTATGACTATAGCAGTGCATGCTCACTGTGGTGGTATCCTGCTATGACTACAGCATTGCATGCTGACTGTGGTGGTATCCTGCTATGACTACAGCATTTCATGCTGACTGTGGTGGTATCCTGCTATGACTACAGCATTGCATACTGACTGCAGTGGTATCCTTCTATAACTTCAGCATTGCATACTGACTGCGGTGGTATCCTGCTATGACTACAGCATTGCATGCTGACTGTAGTTGTATCCTGCTATGACTACAGCATTGCATGCTGACTGTGGTGGTATCCTGCTATGACTATAGCAGTGCATGCTGACTATGGTGGTATCCTGCTATGACTACAGCATTGTGATGCTGACTGTGGTGGTATCCTGCTATGACTACAGCATTGCATGCTGACTGTTGTGGTATCCTGCTATGACTACAGCATTGCGTGCTGACTGTGGTGGTATCCTGCTATGACTACAGCATTGCATGCTGACTGTGGTCGTTTCCTGCTATGACTCAAGCATTGCATGCTGACTGTGGTGGTATCCTGCTATGACTACAGCATTGTATGCTGACTGTGGAGGTATCCTGCTATGACTACAGCATTACATGCTGACTGTGGTGGTATCCTGCTATGACTACATCATTGCATACTGACGGTGGTGGTATCCTGCTATGACTACACCATTGCATGCTGACTGTGGTGGCATCCTGCTATGACTACAGCATTGCATACTGACGGTAGTGGTATCCTGCTTTGACTACAGCATTGCATTCTGACTGCGTTGGTATCCTGCTATGACTACAGCATTGCATGCTGACTGCCGTTGTATCCTGCTATGACTTCAGCATTGCATGCTGACTGTGGTTGTATCCTGCTATGACTATAGCAGTGCATGCTGACTATGGTGATATCCTGCTATGACTACAGCATTGCATACTGACTGTGGTGGTATTCTGCTATTATTACAGCATTGCATACTGACTGTGGTGGTATCCTGCTTTGACTACAGCATTGCATGGTGACTGGTGGTGTCCTGCTATGACTACAGCATTGCATACTGACAGTGGTGGTATCCTGCTATGACTACAGCATTGCATAATGAATGCGGTGGTCTCCTGCTATGACTACAGCATTGCATGCTGACTGGTGGTTTCCTCCTATGACTACAGTAATGCATGCTGACGGTGGTGGTATCCTGCTATGATTACAGCAGTGCATACTTACTGTGGTACCTGCTATGATTACAGCAGTGCATACTGACTGGTGGTACCTGCTATGATTACAGCAGTGGAAACTGCTGTTGTGGTACCTGCTATGATTACAGCAGTGCATATTGTCGTGGTACCTGCTATGATTACAGCAGTGCATACTGACTGTGGTGGGACCTGCTATGATGACAGCATTGCATACTGACTGTGGTGGTATCCTGCTATGACTACAGCATTGCATGCTGACTGTGGTTGTATCCTGCTTTGACTACAGCATTGCATGCTGACTGTGGTGGTATCCTGCTATGACTACAGCATTGCATGCTGACTGTGGTGGTATCCTGCTATGACTACAGCATTGCATGCTGACTGTGGTGGTATCCTGCTATGACTACAGCATTGCATGCTGACTGTGGTAGTATCCTGCTATGACTACAGCATTGCATGCTGACTGGTGGTGTCCTGCTATGACTACAGCATTGCATACTGACTGTGGTGGTATCCTGCTATGACTACAGCATTGCATACTGACTGCGGTGGTCTCCTGCTATGACTACAGCATTGCATGCTGACTGCCGTTGTATCCTGCTATGACTTCAGCATTGCATGCTGACTGTGGTTGTATCCTGCTATGACTATAGCAGTGCATGCTGACTATGGTGATATCCTGCTATGACTACAGCATTGCATACTGACTGTGGTGGTATCCTGCTATGATGACAGCATTGCATACTGACTGTGGTGGTATCCTGCTATGACTACAGCATTGCATGCTGACTGTGGTTGTATCCTGCTTTGACTACAGCATTGCATGCTGACTGTGGTGGTATCCTGCTATGACTACAGCATTGCATGCTGACTGTGGTGGTATCCTGCTATGACTACAGCATTGCATACTGACTGCGGTGGTATCCTGCTATGACTACAGCATTGCATGATGACTGTGGTTGTATCCTGCTATGACTACAGCATTGCATGCTGACTGTGGTGGTATCCTGCAATGACTACAGCATTGCATGCTGACTGTGGTGGTATCCTGCTATGACTACAGCATTGCTTGCTGACTGTGGTGGTATCCTGCTATGACTACAGCATTGCATGCTGACTGTGGTCGTTTCCTGCTATGACTCAAGCATTGCATGCTGACTTTGGTGGTATCCTGCTATGACTACAGCATTGTATGCTGACTGTGGTGGTATCCTGCTATGACTACAGCATTACATGCTGACTGTGGTGGTATCCTGCTATGACTACAGCATTGCATGCTGACTGTGGTGGTATCCTGCTATGACTACAGCATTGCATGCTGACTGTGGTGGTATCCTGCTATGACTACAGCATTGCATGCTGACTGTGGTAGTATCCTGCTATGACTACAGCATTGCATGCTGACTGGTGGTGTCCTGCTATGACTACAGCATTGCATACTGACTGTGGTGGTATCCTGCTATGACTACAGCATTGCATACTGACTGCGGTGGTCTCCTGCTATGACTACAGCATTGCATGCTGACTGCCGTTGTATCCTGCTATGACTTCAGCATTGCATGCTGACTGTGGTTGTATCCTGCTATGACTATAGCAGTGCATGCTGACTATGGTGATATCCTGCTATGACTACAGCATTGCATACTGACTGTGGTGGTATCCTGCTGTGATTACAGCATTGCATCCTGACTGTGGTAGTATCCTGCTATGACTACAGCATTGCATGCTGACTGGTGGTGTCCTGCTATGACTACAGCATTGCATACTGACTGTGGTGGTATCCTGCTATGACTACAGCATTGCATACTGACAGTGGTGGTATCCTGCTATGACTACAGCATTGCATACTGACTGCGGTGGTCTCCTGCTATGACTACAGCATTGCATGCTGACTGGTGGTTTCCTGCTATGACTACAGTATTGCATGCTGACGGTGGTGGTATCCTGCTATGATTACAGCAGTGCATACTTACTGTGGTACCTGCTATGATTACAGCAGTGCATACTGACTGGTGGTACCTGCTATGATTACAGCAGTGGAAACTGCTGTTGTGGTACCTGCTATGATTACAGCACTGCATATTGTCGTGGTACCTGCTATGATTACAGCAGTGCATACTGACTGTGGTGGGACCTGCTATGATGACAGCATTGCATACTGACTGTGGTGGTATCCTGCTATGACTACAGCATTGCATGCTGACTGTGGTTGTATCCTGCTATGACTACATCATTGTATGCTGACTGTGGTGGTATCCTGCTATGACTACAGCATTGCATGCTGACTGTGGATGTATCCTGCTATGACTACAGCATTGCATGCTGACTGTGGTGGTATCCTGCTATGACTACAGCATTGCATGCTGACTGTGGTTGTATCCTGCTATGACTATAGCTGTGCATGCTCACTGTGGTTGTATCCTGCTATGACTACAGCATTGCATACTGACTGCAGTGGTATCCTTCTATAACTTCAGCATTGCATACTGACTGTGGTGGTATCCAGCTATGACTACAGCATTGCATGCTGACTGTAGTTGTATCCTGCTATGACTACAGCATTGCATGCTGACTGTGGTGGTATCCTGTTATGACTATAGCAGTGCATGCTGACTATGGTGGTATCCTGCTATGACTACAGCATTGCGATGCTGACTGTGGTGGTATCCTGCTATGATTACAGCATTGCATGCTGACTGTGGTGGTATCCTGCTATGACTACAGCATTGCGTTCTGACTGTGGTGGTAACCTGCTATGACTACAGCATTGCATGCTGACTGTCGTCGTTTCCTGCTATGACTCAAGCATTGCATGCTGACTGTGGTGGTATCCTGCTATGACTACAGCATTGTATGCTGACTGTGGTGGTATCCTGCTATGACTACAGCATTACATGCTGACTGTGGTGGTATCCTGCTATGACTAGAGCATTGCATACTGACGGTGGTGGTATCCTGCTATGACTACAGCATCGCATGCTGACTGTGGTGGTATCCTGCTATGACTACAGCATTGCATACTGACGGAAGTGGTATCCTGCTATGACTACAGCATTGCATACTGACTGCGGTGGTATCCTGCTATGACTACAGCATTAAATGCTGACTGCCGTTGTATCCTGCTATGACTTCAACATTGCATGCTGACTGTGGTTGTATCCTGCTATGACTATAGCAGTGCATGCTGACTATGGTGGTATCCTGCTATGACTACAGCATTGTGATGCTGACTGTGGTGGTATCCTGCTATGACTACAGCATTGCATGCTGACTGTTGTGGTATCCTGCTATGACTACAGCATTGCGTGCTGACTGTGGTGGTATCCTGCTATGACTACAGCATTGCATGCTGACTGTGGTCGTTTCCTGCTATGACTCAAGCATTGCATGCTGACTGTGGTGGTATCCTGCTATGACTACAGCATTGTATGCTGACTGTGGAGGTATCCTGCTATGACTACAGCATTACATGCTGACTGTGGTGGTATCCTGCTATGACTACATCATTGCATACTGACGGTGGTGGTATCCTGCTATGACTACACCATTGCATGCTGACTGTGGTGGCATCCTGCTATGACTACAGCATTGCATACTGACGGTAGTGGTATCCTGCTTTGACTACAGCATTGCATTCTGACTGCGTTGGTATCCTGCTATGACTACAGCATTGCATGCTGACTGCCGTTGTATCCTGCTATGACTTCAGCATTGCATGCTGACTGTGGTTGTATCCTGCTATGACTACAGCATTGCATGCTGACTGCCGTTGTATCCTGCTATGACTTCAGCATTGCATGCTGACTGTGGTTGTATCCTGCTATGACTATAGCAGTGCATGCTGACTATGGTGATATCCTGCTATGACTACAGCATTGCATACTGACTGTGGTGGTATTCTGCTATGATTACAGCATTGCATACTGACTGTGGTGGTATCCTGCTTTGACTACAGCATTGCATGCTGACTGGTGGTGTCCTGCTATGACTACAGCATTGCATACTGACAGTGGTGGTATCCTGCTATGACTACAGCATTGCATAATGAATGCGGTGGTCTCCTGCTATGACTACAGCATTGCATGCTGACTGGTGGTTTCCTCCTATGACTACAGTAATGCATGCTGACGGTGGTGGTATCCTGCTATGATTACAGCAGTGCATACTTACTGTGGTACCTGCTATGATTACAGCAGTGCATACTGACTGGTGGTACCTGCTATGATTACAGCAGTGGAAACTGCTGTTGTGGTACCTGCTATGATTACAGCAGTGCATATTGTCGTGGTACCTGCTATGATTACAGCAGTGCATACTGACTGTGGTGGGACCTGCTATGATGACAGCATTGCATACTGACTGTGGTGGTATCCTGCTATGACTACAGCATTGCATGCTGACTGTGGTTGTATCCTGCTTTGACTACAGCATTGCATGCTGACTGTGGTGGTATCCTGCTATGACTACAGCATTGCATGCTGACTGTGGTGGTATCCTGCTATGACTACAGCATTGCATGCTGACTGTGGTGGTATCCTGCTATGACTACAGCATTGCATGCTGACTGTGGTAGTATCCTGCTATGACTACAGCATTGCATGCTGACTGGTGGTGTCCTGCTATGACTACAGCATTGCATACTGACTGTGGTGGTATCCTGCTATGACTACAGCATTGCATACTGACTGCGGTGGTCTCCTGCTATGACTACAGCATTGCATGCTGACTGCCGTTGTATCCTGCTATGACTTCAGCATTGCATGCTGACTGTGGTTGTATCCTGCTATGACTATAGCAGTGCATGCTGACTATGGTGATATCCTGCTATGACTACAGCATTGCATACTGACTGTGGTGGTATCCTGCTATGATGACAGCATTGCATACTGACTGTGGTGGTATCCTGCTATGACTACAGCATTGCATGCTGACTGTGGTTGTATCCTGCTTTGACTACAGCATTGCATGCTGACTGTGGTGGTATCCTGCTATGACTACAGCATTGCATGCTGACTGTGGTGGTATCCTGCTATGACTACAGCATTGCATACTGACTGCGGTGGTATCCTGCTATGACTACAGCATTGCATGATGACTGTGGTTGTATCCTGCTATGACTACAGCATTGCATGCTGACTGTGGTGGTATCCTGCAATGACTACAGCATTGCATGCTGACTGTGGTGGTATCCTGCTATGACTACAGCATTGCTTGCTGACTGTGGTGGTATCCTGCTATGACTACAGCATTGCATGCTGACTGTGGTCGTTTCCTGCTATGACTCAAGCATTGCATGCTGACTTTGGTGGTATCCTGCTATGACTACAGCATTGTATGCTGACTGTGGTGGTATCCTGCTATGACTACAGCATTACATGCTGACTGTGGTGGTATCCTGCTATGACTACAGCATTGCATGCTGACTGTGGTGGTATCCTGCTATGACTACAGCATTGCATGCTGACTGTGGTGGTATCCTGCTATGACTACAGCATTGCATGCTGACTGTGGTAGTATCCTGCTATGACTACAGCATTGCATGCTGACTGGTGGTGTCCTGCTATGACTACAGCATTGCATACTGACTGTGGTGGTATCCTGCTATGACTACAGCATTGCATACTGACTGCGGTGGTCTCCTGCTATGACTACAGCATTGCATGCTGACTGCCGTTGTATCCTGCTATGACTTCAGCATTGCATGCTGACTGTGGTTGTATCCTGCTATGACTATAGCAGTGCATGCTGACTATGGTGATATCCTGCTATGACTACAGCATTGCATACTGACTGTGGTGGTATCCTGCTGTGATTACAGCATTGCATCCTGACTGTGGTAGTATCCTGCTATGACTACAGCATTGCATGCTGACTGGTGGTGTCCTGCTATGACTACAGCATTGCATACTGACTGTGGTGGTATCCTGCTATGACTACAGCATTGCATACTGACAGTGGTGGTATCCTGCTATGACTACAGCATTGCATACTGACTGCGGTGGTCTCCTGCTATGACTACAGCATTGCATGCTGACTGGTGGTTTCCTGCTATGACTACAGTATTGCATGCTGACGGTGGTGGTATCCTGCTATGATTACAGCAGTGCATACTTACTGTGGTACCTGCTATGATTACAGCAGTGCATACTGACTGGTGGTACCTGCTATGATTACAGCAGTGGAAACTGCTGTTGTGGTACCTGCTATGATTACAGCACTGCATATTGTCGTGGTACCTGCTATGATTACAGCAGTGCATACTGACTGTGGTGGGACCTGCTATGATGACAGCATTGCATACTGACTGTGGTGGTATCCTGCTATGACTACAGCATTGCATGCTGACTGTGGTTGTATCCTGCTATGACTACATCATTGTATGCTGACTGTGGTGGTATCCTGCTATGACTACAGCATTGCATGCTGACTGTGGATGTATCCTGCTATGACTACAGCATTGCATGCTGACTGTGGTGGTATCCTGCTATGACTACAGCATTGCATGCTGACTGTGGTTGTATCCTGCTATGACTATAGCTGTGCATGCTCACTGTGGTGGTATCCTGCTATGACTACAGCATTGCATACTGACTGCAGTGGTATCCTTCTATAACTTCAGCATTGCATACTGACTGTGGTGGTATCCAGCTATGACTACAGCATTGCATGCTGACTGTAGTTGTATCCTGCTATGACTACAGCATTGCATGCTGACTGTGGTGGTATCCTGTTATGACTATAGCAGTGCATGCTGACTATGGTGGTATCCTGCTATGACTACAGCATTGCGATGCTGACTGTGGTGGTATCCTGCTATGATTACAGCATTGCATGCTGACTGTGGTGGTATCCTGCTATGACTACAGCATTGCGTTCTGACTGTGGTGGTAACCTGCTATGACTACAGCATTGCATGCTGACTGTCGTCGTTTCCTGCTATGACTCAAGCATTGCATGCTGACTGTGGTGGTATCCTGCTATGACTACAGCATTGTATGCTGACTGTGGTGGTATCCTGCTATGACTACAGCATTACATGCTGACTGTGGTGGTATCCTGCTATGACTAGAGCATTGCATACTGACGGTGGTGGTATCCTGCTATGACTACAGCATCGCATGCTGACTGTGGTGGTATCCTGCTATGACTACAGCATTGCATACTGACGGTAGTGGTATCCTGCTATGACTACAGCATTGCATACTGACTGCGGTGGTATCCTGCTATGACTACAGCATTAAATGCTGACTGCCGTTGTATCCTGCTATGACTTCAACATTGCATGCTGACTGTGGTTGTATCCTGCTATGACTATAGCAGTGCATGCTGACTATGGTGATATCCTGCTATGACTACAGCATTGCATACTGACTGTGGTGGTATCCTGCTGTGATTACAGCATTGCATCCTGACTGTGGTACTATCCTGCTATGACTACAGCATTGCATGCTGACTGGTGGTGTCCTGCTATGACTACAGCATTGCATACTGACTGTGGTGGTATCCTGCTATGACTACAGCATTGCATACTGACAGTGGTGGTATCCTGCTATGACTACAGCATTGCATACTGACTGCGGTGGTCTCCTGCTATGACTACAGCATTGCATGCTGACTGGTGGTTTCCTGCTATGACTACAGTATTGCATGCTGACGGTGGTGGTATCCTGCTATGATTACAGCAGTGCATACTTACTGTGGTACCTGCTATGATTACAGCAGTGCATACTGACTGGTGGTACCTGCTATGATTACAGCAGTGGAAACTGCTGTTGTGGTACCTGCTATGATTACAGCACTGCATATTGTCGTGGTACCTGCTATGATTACAGCAGTGCATACTGACTGTGGTGGGACCTGCTATGATGACAGCATTGCATACTGACTGTGGTGGTAACCTGCTATGACTACAGCATTGCATGCTGACTGTGGTGGTATCCTGCTATGACTACAGCATTGCATGCTGACTGTGGATGTATCCTGCTATGACTACAGCATTGCTTGCTGACTGTGGTGGTATCCTGCTATGACTACAGCATTGCATGCTGACTGTGGTTGTATCCTGCTATGACTATAGCAGTGCATGCTCACTGTGGAGGTATCCTGCTATGACTACAGCATTGCATGCTGACTGTGGTGGTATCCTGCTATGACTACAGCATTTCATGCTGACTGTGGTGGTATCCTGCTATGACTACAGCATTGCATACTGACTGCAGTGGTATCCTTCTATAACTTCAGCATTGCATACTGACTGCGGTGGTATCCTGCTATGACTACAGCATTGCATGCTGACTGTAGTTGTATCCTGCTATGACTACAGCATTGCATGCTGACTGTGGTGGTATCGTGCTATGACTATAGCAGTGCATGCTGACTATGGTGGTATCCTGCTATGACTACAGCATTGTGATGCTGACTGTGGTGGTATCCTGCTATGACTACAGCATTGCATGCTGACTGTGGTGGTATCCTGCTATGACTACAGCATTGCATACTGACTGCAGTGGTATCCTGCTATGACATCAGCATTGCATACTGACTGCGGTGGTATCCTGCTTTGACTACAGCATTGCATGCTGACTGTGGTGGTATCCTGCTATGACTACAGCATTGCATGCTGACTGTGGTGGTATCCTGATATGACTACAGCATTGCATACTGACTGCGGTGGTATCCTGCTATGACTACAGCATTGCATGATGACTGTGGTTGTATCCTGCTATGACTACAGCATTGCTTGCTGACTGTGGTTGTATCCTGCTATGACTATAGCAGTGCATGCTCACTGTGGTGGTATCCTGCTGTGACTACAGCATTGCATGCTGACTGTGGTGGTATCCTGCTATGACATCAGCATTGCATACTGACTGCGGTGGTATCCTGCTTTGACTACAGCATTGCATGCTGACTGTGGTGGTATCCTGCTATGACTACAGCATTGCATGCTGACTGTGGTGGTATCCTGATATGACTACAGCATTGCATACTGACTGCGGTGGTATCCTGCTATGACTACAGCATTGCATGATGACTGTGGTTGTATCCTGCTATGACTACAGCATTGCTTGCTGACTGTGGTTGTATCCTGCTATGACTATAGCAGTGCATGCTCACTGTGGTGGTATCCTGCTGTGACTACAGCATTGCATGCTGACTGTGGTGGTATCCTGCTATGACTACAGCATTGCATGCTGACTGTGGTGGTATCCTGCTATGACTACAGCATTGCATGCTGACTGTGGTGGTATCCTGCTATGACTACAGCAATGCTTGCTGACTGTGGTGGTATCCTGCTATGACTACAGCATTGCATGCTGACTGTGGTGGTATCCTGCTGTGACTACAGCATTGCATGCTGACTGTGGTGGTATCCTGCTATGACTACAGCATTGCATGCTGACTGTGGTGGTATCCTGCTATGACTACAGCATTGCATGCTGACTGCGGTGGTCTCCTGCTATGACTACAGCATTGCATGCTGACTGGTGGTTTCCTGCTATGACTACAGTATTGCATGCTGACGGTGGTGGTATCCTGCTATGATTACAGCAGTGCATACTTACTGTGGTACCTGCTATGATTACAGCAGTGCATACTGACTGGTGGTACCTGCTATGATTACAGCAGTGGAAACTGCTGTTGTGGTACCTGCTATGATTACAGCACTGCATATTGTCGTGGTACCTGCTATGATTACAGCAGTGCATACTGACTGTGGTGGGACCTGCTATGATGACAGCATTGCATACTGACTGTGGTGGTAACCTGCTATGACTACAGCATTGCATGCTGACTGTGGTTGTATCCTGCTATGACTACAGCATTGTATGCTGACTGTGGTGGTATCCTGCTATGACTACAGCATTGCATGCTGACTGTGGATGTATCCTGCTATGACTACAGCATTGCTTGCTGACTGTGGTGGTATCCTGCTATGACTACAGCATTGCATGCTGACTGTGGTTGTATCCTGCTATGACTATAGCAGTGCATGCTCACTGTGGAGGTATCCTGCTATGACTACAGCATTGCATGCTGACTGTGGTGGTATCCTGCTATGACTACAGCATTTCATGCTGACTGTGGTGGTATCCTGCTATGACTACAGCATTGCATACTGACTGCAGTGGTATCCTTCTATAACTTCAGCATTGCATACTGACTGCGGTGGTATCCTGCTATGACTACAGCATTGCATGCTGACTGTAGTTGTATCCTGCTATGACTACAGCATTGCATGCTGACTGTGGTGGTATCGTGCTATGACTATAGCAGTGCATGCTGACTATGGTGGTATCCTGCTATGATTACAGCATTGTGATGCTGACTGTGGTGGTATCCTGCTATGACTACAGCATTGCATGCTGACTGTGGTGGTATCCTGCTATGACTACAGCATTGCATACTGACTGCAGTGGTATCCTGCTATGACATCAGCATTGCATACTGACTGCGGTGGTATCCTGCTTTGACTACAGCATTGCATGCTGACTGTGGTGGTATCCTGCTATGACTACAGCATTGCATGCTGACTGTGGTGGTATCCTGATATGACTACAGCATTGCATACTGACTGCGGTGGTATCCTGCTATGACTACAGCATTGCATGATGACTGTGGTTGTATCCTGCTATGACTACAGCATTGCTTGCTGACTGTGGTTGTATCCTGCTATGACTATAGCAGTGCATGCTCACTGTGGTGGTATCCTGCTGTGACTACAGCATTGCATGCTGACTGTGGTGGTATTCTGCTATGACATCAGCATTGCATACTGACTGCGGTGGTATCCTGCTTTGACTACAGCATTGCATGCTGACTGTGGTGGTATCCTGCTATGACTACAGCATTGCATGCTGACTGTGGTGGTATCCTGATATGACTACAGCATTGCATACTGACTGCGGTGGTATCCTGCTATGACTACAGCATTGCATGATGACTGTGGTTGTATCCTGCTATGACTACAGCATTGCTTGCTGACTGTGGTTGTATCCTGCTATGACTATAGCAGTGCATGCTCACTGTGGTGGTATCCTGCTGTGACTACAGCATTGCATGCTGACTGTGGTGGTATCCTGCTATGACTACAGCATTGCATGCTGACTGTGGTGGTATCCTGCTATGACTACAGCATTGCATGCTGACTGTGGTGGTATCCTGCTATGACTACAGCATTGCTTGCTGACTGTGGTGGTATCCTGCTATGACTACAGCATTGCATGCTGACTGTGGTGGTATCCTGCTGTGACTACAGCATTGCATGCTGACTGTGGTGGTATCCTGCTATGACTACAGCATTGCATGCTGACTGTGGTGGTATCCTGCTATGACTACAGCATTGCATGCTGACTGTGGTGGTATCCTGCTATGACTACAGCATTGCTTGCTGATTGTGGTGGTATCCTGCTATGACTACAGCATTGCATGCTGACTGTGGTCGTTTCCTGCTATGACTCAAGCATTGCATGCTGACTTTGGTGGTATCCTGCTATGACTACAGCATTGTATGCTGACTGTGGTGGTATCCTGCTATGACTACAGCATTACATGCTGACTGTGGTCGTATCCTGCTATGACTACAGCATTGCATGCAGACTGTGGTGGTATCCTGCTATGACTACAACATTGCATACTGACGGTGGTGGTATCCTGCTATGACTACAGCATTGCATGCTGACTGTGGTGGTATCCTGCTATGACTTCAGCATTGCATACTGACTGCGGTGGTATCCTGCTATGACTACAGCATTGCATGATGACTGCCGTTGTATCCTGCTATGACTTCAGCATTGCATGCTGACTGTGGTTGTATCCTGCTATGACTATAGCAGTGCATGCTGACTATGGTAATATCCTGCTATGACTACAGCATTGCATCCTGACTGGTGTTATCCTGCTATGACTACAGCATTGCATGCTGACTGGTGGTGTCCTGCTATGACTACAGCATTGCATCCTGACTGTGGTGGTATCCTGCTATGACTACAGCATTGCATACTGACAGTGGTGGTATCCTGCTATAACTACAGCATTGCATACTGACTGTGGTGGTCTCCTGCTATGACTACAGCATTGGATGCTGACTGGTGGTTTCCTGCTATGACTACAGTATTGCATGCTGACGGTGGTGGTATCCTGCTATGATTACAGCAGTGCATACTGACTGTGGTACCTGCTATGATTACACCAGTGCATACTGACTGTGGTGGGACCTGCTATGATGACAGCATTGCATACTGACTGTGGTGGTATCCTGCTATGACTACAGCATTGTATGCTGACTGTGGTGGTATCCTGCTATGACTACAGCATTGCTTGCTGACTCTGGTGGTATCCTGCTATGACTACAGCATTGCTTGCTGACTGTGGTGGTATCCTGCTATGACTACAACATTGCATGCTGACTGTGGTGGTATCCTGCTATGACTATAGCATTGCATGCTGACTGTGGTTGTATCCTGCTATGACTATATGAGTGCATGCTGACTATGGTGGTATCCTGCTATGACTACAGCCTTGCATACTGACTGTGGTGGTATTCTGCTATGACTACAGCATTGCATACTGACTGTGGTGGTATCCGGCTATGACTACAGCATTGCATGCTGACTGGTGGTATCCTGCTATGACTACAGCATTGTGATGCTGACTGTGGTTGTATCTTGCTATGACTACAGCATTGCATGCTGACTGTGGTGGTATCGTGCTATGACTACAGCATTGCTTGCTGACTGGTGGTATCCTGCTATGACTACAGCATTGCATGCTCACTGTGGTGGTATCCTGCTATGACTACAGCATTGCATACTGACTGCAGTGGTATCCTTCTATAACTTCAGCATTGCATACTGACTGCGGTGGTATCCTGCTATGACTACAGCATTGCATGCTGACTGTAGTTGTATCCTGCTATGACTACAGCATTGCATGCTGACTGTGGTGGTAACCTGCTATGACTATAGCAGTGCATGCTGACTATGGTGGTATCCTGCTATGACTACAGCATTGTGATGCTGACTGTGGTGATATCCTGCTATGACTACAGCATTGCATGCTGACTGTGGTGGTATCCTGCTATGACTACAGCATTGCGTGCTGACTGTGGTGGTATCCTGCTATGACTACAGCATTGCATGCTGACTGTGGTCGTTTCCTGCTATGACTCAAGCATTGCATGCTGACTGTGGTGGTATCCTGCTATGACTACAGCATTGTATTCTGACTGTGGTGGTATCCTGCTATGACTACAGCATTGCATGCTGACTGTGGTGGTATCCTGCTATGACTACAGCATTGCATACTGCCGGTGGTGGTATCCTGCTATGACTACAGCATCGCATGCTGACTGTGGTGGTATCCTGCTATGACTACAGCATTGCATACTGAAGGTAGTGGTATCCTGCTATAACTACAGCATTGCATACTGACTGCGGTGGTATCCTGCTATGACTACAGCATTGCATGCTGACTGCCGTTGTATCCTGCTATGACTTCAGCATTGCATGCTGACTGTGGTTGTATCCTGCTATGACTATAGCAGTGCATGGGGACTATGGTGATATCCTGCTATGACTACAGCATTGCATACTGACTGTGGTGGTATCCTGCTATGATTACAGCATTGCATCCTGACTGTGGTGGTATCCTGCTTTGACTACAGCATTGCATGCTGACTGGTGGTGTCCTGCTATGACTACAGCATTGTATACTGACTGTGGTGGTATCCTGCTATGACTACATCATTGCATACTGACAGTGGTGGTATCCTGCTATGACTACAGCATTGCATACTGACTGCGGTGGTCTCCTGCTATGACTACAGCATTGCATGCTGACTGGTGGTTTCCTGCTATGACTACAGTATTGCATGCTGACGGTGGTGGTATCCTGCTATGATTACAGCAGTGCATACTTACTGTGGTACCTGCTATGATTACAGCAGTGCATACTGACTGGTGGTACCTGCTATGATTACAGCAGTGGAAACTGCTGTTGTGGTACCTGCTATGATTACAGCAGTGCATATTGTCGTGGTACCTGCTATGATTACAGCAGTGCATTCTGACTGTGGTGGGACCTGCTATGATGACAGCATTGAATACTGACTGTGGTGGTATCCTGCTATGACTACAGCATTGCATGCTGACTGTGGTTGTATCCTGCTTTGACTACAGCATTGCTTGCTGACTGTGGTGGTATCCTGCTATGACTACAGCATTGCATGCTGACTGTGGTGGTATCCTGCTATGACTACAGCATTGCATGCTGACTGTGATGGTATCCTGCAATGACTACAGCATTGCATGCTGACTGTGGTGGTATCCTGCTATGACTACAGCATTGTGATGCTGACTGTGGTTGTATCCTGCTATGACTACAGCATTGCATGCTGACTGTGGTGGTATCGTGCTATGACTACAGCATTGTATGCTGACTGTGGTGGTATCCTGCTATGACTACAGCATTGCATGCTGACTGTGGTGGTATTCTGCTATGACTACAGCATTGCATACTGACTGCAGTGGTATCCTTCTATAACTTCAGCATTGCATACTGACTGCTGTGGTATCCTGCTATGACTACAGCATTGCATGCTGACTGTAGTTGTATCATGCTATGACTACAGCATTGCATGCTGACTGTGGTGGTATCCTGCTATGACTATAGCAGTGCATGCTGACTATGGTGGTATCCTGCTATGACTACAGCATTGTGATACTGACTGTGGTGGTATCCTGCTATGACTACAGCATTGCATGCTGACTGTGGTGGTATCCTGCTATGACTACAGCATTGCGTGCTGACTGTGGTGGTATTCTGCTATGACTACAGTATTGCATGCTGACTGTGGTCGTTTCCTGCTATGACTCAAGCATTGCATGCTAACTGTGGTGGTATCCTGCTATGACTACAGCATTGTATGCTGACTGTGGTGGTATCCTGCTATGACTACAGCATTACATGCTGACTGTGGTGGTATCCTGCTATGACTACAGCATTGCATGCTGACTGTGGTGGTATCCTGCTATGACTACAGCATTGCATACTGACGGTGGTTGCATCCTGCTATGACTACAGCATTGCATGCTGACTGTGGTGGTATTGTGCTATGACTACAGCATTGTATGCTGACTGTGGTGGTATCCTGCTATGACTACAGCATTGCATGCTGACTGTGGTGGTATCCTGCTATGACTACAGCATTGCATACTGACTGCAGTGGTATCCTTCTATAACTTCAGCATTGCATACTGACTGCTGTGGTATCCTGCTATGACTACAGCATTGCATGCTGACTGTAGTTATATCCTGCTATGACTACAGCATTGCATGCTGACTGTGGTGGTATCCTGCTATGACTATAGCAGTGCATGCTGACTATGGTGGTATCCTGCTATGACTACAGCATTGTGATACTGACTGTGGTGGTATCCTGCTATGACTACAGCATTGCATGCTGACTGTGGTGGTATCCTGCTATGACTACAGCATTGCGTGCTGACTGTGGTGGTATCCTGCTATGACTACAGCATTGCATGCTGACTGTGGTCGTTTCCTGCTATGACTCAAGCATTGCATGCTGACTGTGGTGGTATCCTGCTATGACTACAGCATTGTATGCTGACTGTGGTGGTATCCTGCTATGACTACAGCATTACATGCTGACTGTGGTGGTATCCTGCTATGACTACAGCATTGCATGCTGACTGTGGTGGTATCCTGCTGTGACTACAGCATTGCATACTGACGGTGGTGGTATCCTGCTATGACTACAGCATCGCATGCTGACTGTGGTGGTATCCTGCTATGACTACAGCATTGCATACTGACGGTAGTGGTATCCTGCTATGACTACAGCATTGCATACTGACTGCGGTGGTATCCTGCTATGACTACAGCATTGCATGCTGTCTGCCGTTGTATCCTGCTTTGACTTCAGCATTGCATGCTGACTGTGGTTGTATCCTGCAATGACTATAGCAGTACATGCTGACTATGGTGATATCCTGCTATGACTACAGCATTGCATACTGACTGTGGTGGTATCCTGCTATGATTACAGCATTGCATCCTGACTGTGGTGGTATCCTGCTTTGACTACAGCATTGCATGCTGACTGGTGGTGTCCTGCTATGACTACAGCATTGCATACTGACTGTGGTGGTATCCTGCTATGACTACAGCATTGCATACTGACAGTGGTGGTATCCTGCTATGACTACAGCATTGCATACTGACTGCGGTGGTCTACTGCTATGACTACAGCATTGCATGCTGACTGGTGGTTTCCTGCTATGACTACAGTATTGCATGCTGACGGTGGTGGTATGCTGCTATGATTACAGCAGTGCATACTTACTGTGGTACCTGCTATGATTACAGCAGTGCATACTGACTGGTGGTACCTGCTATGATTACAGCAGTGGAAACTGCTGTTGTGGTACCTGCTATGATTACAGCAGTGCATATTGTCGTGGTACCTGCTATGATTACAGCAGTGCATACTGACTGTGGTGGGACCTGCTATGATGACAGCATTGCATACTGACTGTGGTGGTATCCTGCTATGACTACAGCATTACATGTTGACTGTGGTTGTATCCTGCTTTGACTACAGCATTGCATGCTGACTGTGGTGGTATCCTGCTATGACTACAGCATTGCATGCTGACTGTGGTGGTATCCTGCTATGACTACAGCATTGCATACTGACTGTGGTGGTATCCTGCTATGACTACAGCATTGCATGATGACTGTGGTTGTATCCTGCTATGACTACAGCATTGCATGCTGACTGTGGTTGTATCCTGCTATGACTATAGCAGTGCATGCTCACTGTGGTGGTATCCTGCTGTGACTACAGCATTGCATGCTGACTGTGGTGGTATCCTGCTATGACTACAGCATTGCATGCTGACTGTGGTGGTATCCTGCAATGACTACAGCATTGCATGCTGACTGTGGTGGTATCCTGCTATGACTACAGCATTGCTTGCTGACTGTGGTGGTATCCTGCTATGACTACAGCATTGCATGCTGACTGAGGTCATTTCCTGCTATGACTCAAGCATTGCATGCTGACTTTGGTGGTATCCTGCTATGACTACAGCATTGTATGCTGACTGTGGTGGTATCCTGCTTTGACTACAGCATTACATGCTGACTGTGGTGGTATCCTGCTATGACTACAGCATTGTATGCTGACTGTGGTGGTATCCTGCTATGACTACAGCATTGCATGCTGACTGTGGTGGTATCCTGCTATGACTACAGCATTGCATACTGACGGTGGTGGTATCCTGCTATGACTACAGCATTGCATGCTGACTGTGGTGGTATCCTGCTATGACTACAGCATTGCATACTGACGGTAGTGGTATCCTGCTATGACTACAGCATCGCATGCTGACTGTGGTGGTATCCTGCTATGACTACAGCATTGCATACTGACGGTAGTGGTATCCTGCTATGACTACAGCATTGCATACTGACTGTGGTGGTATCCTGCTATGACTACAGCATTGTGATGCTGACTGTGGTTGCATCCTGCTATGACTACAGCATTGCATGCTGACTGTGGTGGTATTGTGCTATGACTACAGCATTGTATGCTGACTGTGGTGGTATCCTGCTATGACTACAGCATTGCATGCTGACTGTGGTGGTATCCTGCTATGACTACAGCATTGCATACTGACTGCAGTGGTATCCTTCTATAACTTCAGCATTGCATACTGACTGCTGTGGTATCCTGCTATGACTACAGCATTGCATGCTGACTGTAGTTATATCCTGCTATGACTACAGCATTGCATGCTGACTGTGGTGGTATCCTGCTATGACTATAGCAGTGCATGCTGACTATGGTGGTATCCTGCTATGACTACAGCATTGTGATACTGACTGTGGTGGTATCCTGCTATGACTACAGCATTGCATGCTGACTGTGGTGGTATCCTGCTATGACTACAGCATTGCGTGCTGACTGTGGTGGTATCCTGCTATGACTACAGCATTGCATGCTGACTGTGGTCGTTTCCTGCTATGACTCAAGCATTGCATGCTGACTGTGGTGGTATCCTGCTATGACTACAGCATTGTATGCTGACTGTGGTGGTATCCTGCTATGACTACAGCATTACATGCTGACTGTGGTGGTATCCTGCTATGACTACAGCATTGCATGCTGACTGTGGTGGTATCCTGCTGTGACTACAGCATTGCATACTGACGGTGGTGGTATCCTGCTATGACTACAGCATCGCATGCTGACTGTGGTGGTATCCTGCTATGACTACAGCATTGCATACTGACGGTAGTGGTATCCTGCTATGACTACAGCATTGCATACTGACTGCGGTGGTATCCTGCTATGACTACAGCATTGCATGCTGTCTGCCGTTGTATCCTGCTTTGACTTCAGCATTGCATGCTGACTGTGGTTGTATCCTGCAATGACTATAGCAGTACATGCTGACTATGGTGATATCCTGCTATGACTACAGCATTGCATACTGACTGTGGTGGTATCCTGCTATGATTACAGCATTGCATCCTGACTGTGGTGGTATCCTGCTTTGACTACAGCATTGCATGCTGACTGGTGGTGTCCTGCTATGACTACAGCATTGCATACTGACTGTGGTGGTATCCTGCTATGACTACAGCATTGCATACTGACAGTGGTGGTATCCTGCTATGACTACAGCATTGCATACTGACTGCGGTGGTCTACTGCTATGACTACAGCATTGCATGCTGACTGGTGGTTTCCTGCTATGACTACAGTATTGCATGCTGACGGTGGTGGTATGCTGCTATGATTACAGCAGTGCATACTTACTGTGGTACCTGCTATGATTACAGCAGTGCATACTGACTGGTGGTACCTGCTATGATTACAGCAGTGGAAACTGCTGTTGTGGTACCTGCTATGATTACAGCAGTGCATATTGTCGTGGTACCTGCTATGATTACAGCAGTGCATACTGACTGTGGTGGGACCTGCTATGATGACAGCATTGCATACTGACTGTGGTGGTATCCTGCTATGACTACAGCATTACATGTTGACTGTGGTTGTATCCTGCTTTGACTACAGCATTGCATGCTGACTGTGGTGGTATCCTGCTATGACTACAGCATTGCATGCTGACTGTGGTGGTATCCTGCTATGACTACAGCATTGCATACTGACTGTGGTGGTATCCTGCTATGACTACAGCATTGCATGATGACTGTGGTTGTATCCTGCTATGACTACAGCATTGCATGCTGACTGTGGTTGTATCCTGCTATGACTATAGCAGTGCATGCTCACTGTGGTGGTATCCTGCTGTGACTACAGCATTGCATGCTGACTGTGGTGGTATCCTGCTATGACTACAGCATTGCATGCTGACTGTGGTGGTATCCTGCAATGACTACAGCATTGCATGCTGACTGTGGTGGTATCCTGCTATGACTACAGCATTGCTTGCTGACTGTGGTGGTATCCTGCTATGACTACAGCATTGCATGCTGACTGAGGTCATTTCCTGCTATGACTCAAGCATTGCATGCTGACTTTGGTGGTATCCTGCTATGACTACAGCATTGTATGCTGACTGTGGTGGTATCCTGCTTTGACTACAGCATTACATGCTGACTGTGGTGGTATCCTGCTATGACTACAGCATTGTATGCTGACTGTGGTGGTATCCTGCTATGACTACAGCATTGCATGCTGACTGTGGTGGTATCCTGCTATGACTTCAGCATTGCATACTGACTGCGGTGGTATCCTGCTATGACTACAGCATTGCATGCTGACTGCCGTTGTATCCTGCTATGACATCAGCATTGCATGCTGACTGTGGTTGTATCCTGCTATGACTATAGCAGTGCATGCTGACTATGGTAATATCCTGCTATGACTACAGCATTCCATCCTGACTGGTGTTATCCTGCTATGACTACAGCATTGCATGCTGACTGGTGGTGTCCTTCTATGACTACAGCATTGCATACTGACTGTGGTGGTATCCTGCTATGACTACAGCATTGCATACTGACAGTGGTGGTATCCTGCTATGACTACAGCATTGCATACTGACTGCGGTGGTCTCCTGCTATGACTACAGCATTGGATGCTGACTGGTGGTTTCCTGCTATGACTACAGTATTGCATGCTGACGGTGGTGGTATCCTGCTATGATTACAGCAGTGCATACTGACTGTGGTACCTGCTATGATTACAGCAGTGCATACTGACTGGTGGTACCTGCTATGATTACAGCAGTGCATATTGTTGTGGTACCTGCTATGATTACACCAGTGCATACTGACTGTGGTGAGACCTGCTATGATGACAGCATTGCATACTGACTGTGGTGGTATCCTGCTAGGACTACAGCATTGCATTCTGACTGTGGTGGTATCCTGCTATGACTACAGCATTGCTTGCTGACTGTGGTGGTATCCTGCTATGACTACAACATTGCATGCTGACTGTGGTGGTATTCTGCTATGACTACAGCATTGCATGCTGACTGTGGTTGTATCCTGCTATGACTATAGCAGTGCATGCTGACTATGGTGGTATCCTGCTATGACTACAGCATTGCATACTGACTGTGGTGGTATTCTGCTATGACTACAGCATTGCATACTGACTGTGGTGGTATCCGGCTATGACTACAGCATTGCATGCTGACTGGTGGTATCCTGCTATGACTACAGCATTGTGATGCTGACTGTGGTTGTATCCTGCTATGACTACAGCATTGCATGCTGACTGTGGTGGTATCGTGCTATGACTACAGCATTGCTTGCTGACTGGTGGTATCCTGCTATGACTACAGCATTGCATGCTGACTGTGGTGGTATCCTGCTATGACTACACCATTGCATGCTGACTGTGGTGGTATCCTGCTATGACTACAGCATTGCATACTGACTGTAGTGGTATCCTGCTATGACTACAGCATTGCATGCTGACTGTTGTGGTATCCTGCTATGACTACAGCATTGCATACTGACTGCAGTGGTATCCTGCTATGACTTCAGCATTGCATACTGACTGCGGTGGTATCCTGCTATGACTACACCATTGCATTGCTCGGGGCTGGTGCAGGAAGTGGAATCCCCGTCATGGTTGTTCAAGACCATTGTCATCGCCATCTCGTCGTCATCACCATGTCCTCGTTGTCGTCTCCGTCTTCACCATCCCGGGGTGCGGACATTATTTCCCCCTCTATCAGCCCATGGGGGGCTTCCATTTTATGGGAGTCTGCGATTTTGCATTGATTTCCGCAAGCAGAACACATTTTCTGTGGCGGACGCATATCCACTCCCTTGGATGGATGACTCCTTGGATGCTTTGTTGTGTACACGGTTCTTTTTAACCCTCGATTTGTTGTCCGGATTTTGGCACTTGCCTTTGGATGAAGAATCCAAGCCTAAAACCATGTGACTTTACCGAAAAAACTAAGAATATACCCCAAGGATTGTTCCAAGTTAATTGCCTCCCTATGGGGCTGCAATCGGCTTCTGCCACATTCCAGCAGCTTATGGAAATGGTCTTGGCAGGTCTTCAATGGGACTTGTGCCTCATTTACCTGGACGATGGCATTGTATTCGGGGACACATTTCAGGAGCATATTCTTGGTTCTTTTGGTAAAATCACGTAGATAGAAAAATATAAATAAGAAAATTTTAATACATTTTTTTAAAAAATAATAAAAATAATGATGAATTAAATATTATGAAAGCAAAAAAACACAATGAAAATAAAAAATAAAAATAGTAAAATAAAATTATAAATAAATTAAAAAGAATAAATACAAAAAACCTAAGACGTTTCTATCACAATACAAGTGTTCTTCATCAGGCGGAGAGAAAAGAGGCGGCAAGCCTCCAAATGTATAAGGGTTCCAAAGTGAGTGGGCGGGGGACGAGAGCTGCGCAAGCAACACGCTAATGCAGGAGCTTGTGCAGCGCAACCAGCATGGGCGGGGTAGCCAGTCAGCCAGCGGTAATGTAGGAGCAGACAATGGGGGGGAGGAAGGGGGCAGAGATAGGGGGAGAGGATGGTGGAGGGGGGGGTCAGAAATAGGGGGGGAGCAGGGGGTAGAGATGGGGGGGGCATTTCAACTCGCTCCACACATCCACACTACTGACGGTAAAGGTTGACAAGAAAACACAAGTCATGACCCAAAGTGGTTGATGACATCTTTCCAATGATTGCTGGGTTTAAAACCGTCGTCTCGGTTGAAATTGTGACTGTGTCTGTATATATGGATGGCTTCGTGAACGAATCTTTGTTGATAGTCAGTCGGCTTGGAAAGTACCATTGTCTTAGAGAAATCAATTTCATGTGAGCCAGCTGCATTAAAGTAATGATCAGCCACGACAGAAGTATTGGTCCTGTCGTGTTTGAGATCTGCCTTATGTTCAAGAACACGGTCAGAGACATGTTGCTTAGTTTCCCCAATGTAACTGCTGCTACAAATACAGCTTAGTTTGTAGACGTCGGGATATTGCATGTCAGGAATTTTGTCCTTCACAGATGGGATCAGGTCACAAATTTTATGCACTGTGTTAAATCGAACCTGGATCTTGTGTTTGTTCATTATTTTGGAAATATTTTTGGTTACCCCTGCTATGTATGGCAAGGTGATGGTTTTGATTGGATCCTCAGATGGCTCCTTCACGGTTGGGGTGATGGCTTTGTGGATAGTGTAGTCAGAATATCCATTCGCCTTGAGAGCTTGGTGTACGTGCTTGAGTTCACTGGTCAGGTGTTCATGGTCGGGGATACATTGAGCTCTATGGTGTAGCGTTTTGATGAGGGCATTTTTCTGGGATGGATGGTGGTGGGAATCAGGTTTACTTTCGTGTAGACAGAGTGGCTCATTGAGCCATCTGGTCTCATGCCATCTTTTTCTATCTCCATAGTGAATTTGTTTGCTGGGTGTATGGAATTGATGTGGTTGAGGAATTATTTCAGAGCTGGTCGGCCATGTGGCCAGATGACAAACGTGTCATCCACGTACGTCTTCCACAAAGACGGGCGTAGAGTGGATGCCTGGATGGCGTCCGTCTAAAATTTTTCCATTCAAATGTTGGCCACAACCGGAGATGAGGGAGAACCCATTGGGGTGCCTTCAGTTTGTTTGTAGAATGGTCCATTCCAAGTGAAGACTGTATTGGTGAGGCAGTGTCTCACCAGGGCTGTTACATCAGCATTCAGTCCTTGTTGGACCAAATCTTCAATTATTGCAATGGTATCGGGCACAGGAACTTTGGTGAACAAAGAAACTACATTGAAACTAACGAGCAAATCACCTGGGGACAGTGAAACCAGGTGAGCTGAGTTAAGAATAGAAGAGGTGGTCTTGCCAGTGAATGGCTGCAAGGTCTCCGACAGATATCGGGCCAGTTTGTAGGTGCGTGAGTCAATGGTGGAGACGATGAGACGAAGGGGTATACCTTCTTCATGGATTTTTAGTAAGCCATATTTTAATTTGTAATTTACATTTAATTTTACAATTTTAACTTTTTATTTTTATTGTTTTTTTTTATTTTCTTTTATTATTATTATTATTTTTTATTTATTTTTGTTTCTATATACGTGATTTTACCGAAAGAACCAAGAATATGAATTCCTGCAGTCACGAACGTTTTAAGTCAAAGTTTCAGGAGCATTTATAAGCATCTGCGGTTCGTGTTTGTCTCAGAGTCCGTAAAACTTTGCTAATGCTGAAGCGTGACTTCTATTGGCCCGGTATGATGGATCATGTATACTACATGGTGAAATGTTGTACTGACTGCACACGCCACAAGCCACTATCACAAATATCACGGTGTCTCAAATTAACGAGCTAGTCAAAGTAGATGTTCTCGGGCCATTCCCACTACTCAGAGGGGAAAACATTTCTCCTGGTCGGGGTGGAATATCTTTCCCGGTGGCCGATGGCATGGCCTCTGCCAGACCAGTCGGCCACATCCATTGTGGACAAATTTCTGCACGTCTACGTAATGGATAAAGGAGCTCCTGAACAACTTATTACAGATCAGGGGTGGAATTTTTCTTCTAAATTGTTATGGGAGGTGTGTGACTCGCTGGGTACAAGAAAAATTACAACTTCGCTCTACCATCCTCAGACGGATGGGATGGTGGAACGCTTGCACAGGACTCTTATGTCCATGTTGTGCCAAAGAGTTAATGAGGTGCAGTTGGACTGGAATTTGCACATCCCCGGTGTCCTGGCTGCATATAGGTTGGCCCATCATGCTTTAACAGGATTCTCCCCGTTTAATATCATGTACAGGAGGGAGAGTGATCCCCCCATGGAAGCACAGTTGGGCATGGACTTGGGTAAAAAGAGGGCCGTCATGCCCATGCCCATGCAGGTCATGCTTAGGCGTTTGAAGGAGGCGCGGGAGGCGTCTCAGGAAAATTCGGCCAAACGGCAGCATGCAAATGAGAAGTTCGTGGGGCAACGGGAGTCCGGGGCCCCATGGACAACTGGGGACAAGGCGTCGTTGCATTGTCCCCAGGTGTCCCTGGGTATGTCCCCTAAATTATACTGGCCGTTGCAGGGCCCTGTTGAGGTGATCAAGGTCAAGAGGCCGCAGTTTGTGTATATACAGGTCGGTCGCCATCGCTATTTTGTGCACCCGTCACGGTTAAAACCCTATGTTCCACCCTATTAGATAGTTCATCTCCATCTCCAGAGCGGCGGGCGTCGGATGTGTCCGACGAGTCGGGGCGACTGAGCCCAGAAGCTGAAGTCCAGGGATCCCCCGGCAGCGCTTCCGTGTGAAGGACCGTGCATGGAAGCCCAGTTGCCATCTTCTTCTCCCAGGGAGGAGCCGCACCCTTTAGGCCATTTGTGATGTTCCGGTGGTTCCCAGCGCGCAAGTTCCTGCTCGTGGTGGGGGACTGGCGTCGAGGACTCGCTCCAAGAGTGCTTCGTTTGCGCTGAACAGCTCCCTTCCCATCATGACAATTGTGTTCCGACGTCATCCGGCTGGTGGCCACCACCGCAAGCCAGACTGCAGCTTCCGGTTGATCTGGGATCCACCCTAATGCTCGTGACTGCGGCGTGCCTGCGGACGTCATGAATTGTTGCACTTCCCTCACGGTTCTGGTTAAATAATTACGGGGTCTTGTTGCTGATGTCCGCTAACCCCTGTTAAAGTAATTATGTTAGCCGAGACAGCTGTTTTTTTTTTTTTCATGGGGGAGGGGTGATGTAGGGGTATAGCTCTGGCTGCTGGTGGCCACCCGCGTGCGCGGGTGAAACAACCACTGGTTCCCGCGTGGGCGCGGCGGTGGAAGGCGACCCATCCGCCTGCAGCCCCTGCGCTGCGGATCCTCCGGCGGGTGCAGCCAGCCCAATTTGGATGATCAGCTGTGCAGCAGAGGAGAACAGTTGTCCGAGGCACCCGGTGAGTTCGCGTGATCCCTCGTCGGCCGCTGCCTCAGGACACATGGCCGGGTTCCCGGATTCCGGGGCTGTTAAGGGGATAACGTTTCTGTTATCATCGTCCTCTGAGGACACTACACGTGGGTTCTTCCACGTCGCTGCTTTCAATATCAATATTTTTTTTCTTTCCGTTTCTAGCACCAAATGTAGTGACTCAACTCGGAGACAGTAAGACTTTGAGGCACTTATTTTATTTCAAAAGGACCTTCAGGATGACACACACCTGACGTGGGTGAACACTATTATTATTAAGTCTGTCTATTGTCAGCAACCACTACTCAGTTAGAACTGTTGGTAGGCTGTCTGACTAGCCGCGTCCCATGATGGTGAAGATGGAGACGACGACGAGGAGATGGTGATGACGACGAGATGGTGACGACGATGTACTTGAGAAGCACGATGGGGATCCCACTTCCAGCAACAGCCCCGAGGTCCAGCTGAGAGAATGACGATGTGCTCTATCTTTTTGAATTGAGAAAGCTCAAAGTGCTCATCCTTACCGATGTTGCTAGTAGGTGACTTAGCGTTTTTAAGGATTGCAGCGATTTCCGATCTTGCCACGTCTGCAGTAATATGTCCCAAACCCTTAAGGTCTCCTTAGACCTGGGCAATTATATCATCAACTGGGATGTGTTTAGGGGTGACTGCAAAATTCAACCCTTTGGCTAGAACCGATTTTAGGCTGTCGGAAATTGGACTGTTACTCTGAATGATAACAATCGTGTCAACCTCTAACTTTGTTGTAGCTGATGTTTTCACGGAAAAATTTGTGACAGATGCCATACAGGCATGCACTGTATGTCCGTCCTTGTGGAAGAGGTACGCAGATGACACGTTCGTCATCTGGCCATGTGACCGACCAGCTCTGAACCAGTTCCTCAACCAATTCCATACACCCAGCCATCAAATTCACCATGGAGGTGGAAAAGGATGGCAAGTTACCATTCTTGGATGTTTTAATCGAAAAGAGACCAGATGGCTCAATGGGACACTGTCTACAGGAAAGCCACCCATATGAATGCCTACCTAAAACCTGACTCCCACCACCATCCATCCCAGAAGAATTCCCTCATCAAAACTCTACACCATAGAGCTCGATGTATTTCCGACCATCATCTCCTAGCCAGTGAACTGGAACACGTACACCAAGCTCTCAAGATGAATGGATATTCAGACTACACAATGCTTAAAGCTATCACCCCAACCGCTGAGAAAGAACCATCTGAGGACCCAATCAATACCGTCACCTTGCCATACATAGCAGGGGTCACCAAAAATATTTCCAAAATCATTCATAATCTGCGAAGGATGTGATCTCTGACATGCAATACCCCGGCGTCTACAAACTAAGCTGTGTCTGTGGCAGTAGTTACATTGGGAAAACTAAGCGACATGTCTCGGACCGTGTTCGGGAACATAAGGCAGATCTGAAACATGGTAGGACCAATACCTCGGCTGTGGCTGATCACTGTTTAAATGCGATGAGCTCACACGAAATTGATTTATCCAAAACGAAAGTACTTTGCAAACCCACCGGCTATCACCAAAGATTCGTTCATGAAGCCATCCAGATATATAGACACAGACACAATTTCAACCGAGAATATGGGTACAAACTGAGCAATCATTTGAAGGACGTTATTAACCAGTTCAAGTCATAACTGGCTGTGATGTTTCCATCCTAGCTTCCGATGTTAGTTGTTATTTTCGACTTTCTGATTTTACATTAATAGGTTAAATGTCTCACACTAACACAGCCACCATCACTCACGTCCTCGACATCGCGGCGGCTTTGCAATCTTACATTAACATGCTAATCTCTCACATTACAATAGCCACCTCTGTGCCCTCGGCGTGGAAGTCGCCCTCCCATCTTACATTAACATGCAAATTTCTCATTTAACATCACTAGCCCCGCCCACTTTGTTTGTGACCCTTGGGCTACACCCATTTCAAACCTATAAAAAGTCTGCCTCAGCAGCTTTCCCCCTCCTTTTTCCTCCTGATGACGATTGCTTATGTTGCGATCGAAACGTCATAGTTTTTTGTTTTATAATTTTGTTCTGCGTGACTTTACCAAAAGATACTCTTTGGTTCTTTCGAAAAGGAACGTAGGTATAAAAATAAAAAAATAAAAATTATATATCACGACGTTTCGATTGCAACACAATCGGTCATTCTCAGACAGAAAAAAATAATCCAGCAATGGAACTGAAGAACCAGCGGGCCATACCTACGTAACTTTTACCGAAATAACCAAAAAGTATGGATTCCTGCAGTCACGAAAGCTTTAAGCCATGGTTTATGCTCCTTAATAAATGAAGACACCAAAACGTCTTGACCGCTTACGACGTATGGTGCCTCGTCAGCAGCATCGGGCTCCCTTGAATCAGTGTTGGTGAACTGCCGATATTACACAGACTCTCGTCTTGAAATGGGGGATGAGTT
Source organism: Petromyzon marinus (assembly GCF_048934315.1). NCBI lineage: Eukaryota > Metazoa > Chordata > Hyperoartia > Petromyzontiformes > Petromyzontidae > Petromyzon > Petromyzon marinus. The sequence continues at coordinate 101,469 of NW_027423261.1, forward strand.
GAGAAAATCTAGAAATCCCCGTGGAGGACAAATAGAGTGGACTTTGAACGTTGGAATGTAAGCTCGTGGATTATTGCATTGCGCGGGTGCATGGGGATATTGCGGGGACAGTGGCTTCCACACAGAACTTCGATGTGGGGTCTATCTCCGTTAGATTATTGGGCAAGTTGTAACACAGGGGCGCGTTGAATATGGAAGACTACATACTCTAATCTCCGCTAACAGATTATATCCTCATGTTTGCGTCAGGATAAACAATTCATACATTACAGCCTACGGTGCTACACATTTCAGGTTGCGGTAGTGCTATGGTTAACGTGCTGTGATACAAACCCGGCAATCCAGGTTCGATTCCCGTTCACGGTCAACACCTGCGATGGTTATCTGAACCGGTCCCGGGCCTCCCCTTGGTCGACTTAGCCTTAAATGAGTACCTAGTGCAGTTTGTAGTAAGCTTCGCCACTGAGGAGACAAAGGCGGCTGGGAATGGTGCTGTTAAGGCTTCAGCGGGGATCTTTGTCTTTGTTTGCTACACAGCATAGGTCGGCCTCTGTAGAGGAGGCAGAGGAGCAGGCTCGTGAAGGACGCTACTGGGCAGTGCCAGGGTAGGTGCACTGTGAGTCTATTGGGCAGTTGGAGGCCGTCACCCTCTAACAACAGCAGAGGTTGGAGGAGCAACGCTCAGAACTAGCATCATCAGGCGGCAGCAAGCATTGTGTATAAATTCACCTGTTTTGGTCTTAAGGAAAATCGTGCAAAATAGAGAAAAGGTAAGAAAGTCACAAAACATGAATACATAACCAAACAAATTATGAAGTCCAAATTTGCAACACTGAATGCATTCTTGGGGCAAGGCAGCAAAACAAAAAACAATAGTCCCAGATTTCGATTTAAAGCTTTCATGACTGCAATGATTCATCTTCTTTGGTTCTTTCGGTAAAGTCACGTAGAATGAGAATAAAATAATAAATTGATAAAATAAAATGACACAATAATATTCTCATCAGAAGGCCGATGTGTTGTGGCCGAAACGTCGTGAGAATATTATTGTGTTATTTTATTTTTCGATTTAAAGCTTTCGTGACTGCAATGATTCATCTTCTTTGGTTCTTTCGGTAAAGTCACGTAGAATGAGAATAAAATAATAAATTGATAAAATAAAATAACACAATAATATTCTCACGACGTTTCGGCCACAACACAAGCGGCCTTCATCAGGTGAAGGGAGCGAGACTGTCTGGTAGGACAGCGCTGGAGTGAGAGAGCCACGTTCAGATCACGGCTTTTAAGCTGTGTGAGAGGAACAAAGAGCCCTCAAATTTCCGTACCACGGATAGCTACGGGCCCCGTTCAGACGGACGAGTTCGTCCATGGTCGGAACAGAGGAGGGGGAGAGACAGCTGCGAAGCCCTAGTATACTCCATGTTGTAAACCATACCATTAACCGTGGTGTGAGAGGTATTAAGAGGCAATGCTGGCGAAAGAGCTGCGGTCTGAAGGTCATCGTAAAATTACAATTAATTAAGAACAGAAATGATTTAACACATCTTTCCAGTGGTTACTAAGCCTGAATCCATCTTCTCGGTTGAAATTGTCTCTGTGCTTGTATATGTGAATGGCCTCATGAACGAATCTCTCATGGTAGCCAGTTGGTTTGCAAAGAACCTCCGTCTTGGAGAAGTCAATGTCATGTGAGCCCACTGAATTGTAACAGTGATCTGCCACGGCAGAGGAGTTCGTCTTACCGTGTTTCAAGTCTGCTTTATGTTCGCGGATGCGGTCCGAGATATGTCTTTTGGTTTCTCCAATGTAGCTACTACCACAGAGGCACTTTAGTTTGTAAACGCCCGGGTACTGTATGTCTGGAAGAGCATCTTTTACAGATGGAACTAAATCACGGATTTTGTGTACTGTGTTGAATCGGACCTGGATCTTGTGTTTATTCAGGATTTTGGATATCTTTTTAGTGACCCCTGCAATGTAGGGTAAGGTGATGGTTTTGAGTGGCTCCACAAGAGGATCCTTCTTCATGACTGGAGTGATGGCTTTGCGAATTGTGTAGTCGGAGTAGCCATTAGCCCTGAGAGCCTGGTGTACGTGCTTGAGTTCACTGGTAATGTGTTCCTGGTCGGAAATGCATTGGGCTCTATGGTATAGAGTCTTGATGAGGCAGTTCTTCTGGGATGGATGGTGGTGGGAATCCGGTTTCAAGTAAGCATCTGTATGGGTAGCTTTCCTGTAGACAGAGTGGCTCATTGAACCATCATGTCTCCTTTTAATTAAGACATCCAGAAAGGGTAGTTTGCCATCTTTTTTATCAATTTATTATTTTATTCTCATTCTACGTGACTTTACCGAAAGAACCAAAGAAGAATAGTCCCAGACTTCACCAAAACAACAACACACTGCACATGAACATTGAACTATCGATGCATGAGGGGCAAGGATCAAGGATACAAATCACATCTGCAATTTCTTTTGTGTCCAGCAACTCCGATTATAACGTTTGGTTCCGTACTATGCAAAATTAGTTAAATGTACAACAGTTATAGTCTGCAACGTCAAAGGCTTGGTCACCTATTCATATTTTTGTTTGAGGAAGAGTTAAATGGAAATTTGATGCACGTCTTATGTTTCTTGGGTTAATGAATTAGCTAAGTGCAACACAGATTTGCCAATACGGGTTTTATGAAAGACCAGGGCCCACTTTAGATGTCTTCTTGCATCAAGGCGATGTGAGACTGGATTGTAAGATGTTTAAGTCGAGGGAACACCTAGCCTGGCATGCAATCGGTGTGTTTGGTAGCTGCACGACTATCTGATGAGCTCTCGGGTTGGAAAACGCGTGGCGCATCGTGCCAATGCGCGACGTTTCGCCTGCCCAGTTCCTCAGGAAGCTCGCTCGCTCCAGGCACGTGGGGCGCAACATTCATGCGGTACAACAAATAAAAGATCCCCCGCGTAGGCTTAACAGACCGTTGGGGCAAGTGCTGTTACGGAGCACCGCCTATGAAGGCCAGCACGGCACGTGGGGTTGGGTGGCCAGCACCACCCCCGGCCGCCTTTGTCTCTCCCGAGTAGCGATGTTTACACATCGCACCAGGTACTCATTTGAGGCTGAGTCGAAATTTGAATCAGACGCTATCCAGACTTCCACCCTCAGACCTTCCCTGTGAAAGAGATATGTGGATGACACTTTCGTCATTTGGCCACATGGCCTCCCAGCTCTGAACCTTTTCCTACACCACATCAGTTCCAGACATCCCGCCATCAAATTCACCATGGAACTGGAGAAAGATGGCAAGCTACCATTCTTAGATGTTCTGTTTGAGATGAGATCTGATGGCTCATTGGGGCATTCTGTCTACAGGAAACCCACCCACACAGATTCCTACTTGAAACCTGATTCCCACCACCACCCAGCCCAAAATAATTATCTCATCAAAACCTTATACCATAGGGCTCATTGCATTTCGGACCAACACCACCTGACCAGTGAATTAAAACATATACACCTGGCCCTCAAAAGGAATGGTTACTCTGACCGTACCATCCGCCAAGCTGTCTCTCCCTCCATACAGAAACAACCACTTGATACTCCGGTGAAAACCATCACACTTCCATATATAGCAGGTGTTACTAAAAATATTTCCAAAATTCTAAACAAACACAAGATCCAGGTCCGGTTCAATACAGTACACAAAATTCGTGATCTGATCCCATCTGTGAAGGATGTCATTCCTGATTTACAGTACCCCGGGGTTTACAAATTGAGTTGTACCTGCGGTGATTGCTACATCGGTGAGACAAAGCGACATGTCTCTGACCGAATTCGCGAGCACAAATCATATTTGAAACACGGCAAAAGAATTATTCTGCCGTGGCTGATCACTGTTACAACGCTGTGGGGGATCACGATATAATTTTCTCCGATACCAAGGTTCTTTGCAAACCCACGGGCTTTTATCAGAGATTTGTTCATGAAGCAATTCAGATCTACAAACACAGACACAATTTCAACCGAGAGGATGGTTTCAAATTAAGCAACCATTGGAAAGATGTTCTAAATCGAACTAAACATTAAACTAATTTCAATGGTACAGTATAGTTTTCAAGTAGTGGTACCCCAAACTTTCGCAGCTCTTATAAAATCCCCCTTTTCACACCATCAATAGGTAAACTCCCCCCCCCCCCCCCCCGCGCCAAACTGCGAGTCCACCGGCACGTACACCACCTCTTTCCTAAAATCCGCCAATCAAATGCTTGCTTTTTATGCTAATTTCTTTGTCAGAACACCTTGTTTGCTCGCACACAGGTCCGATGTCTGAGCGTGGTTGTGTTTCGCTAAATTCTCCTGTTTGATGAGTACTAGGTGCCTCGGTGAACGTATATGCTCTAAATTTAACATAGCTATTTCTGCGAGCAGTTACAAGCTAATCACTCAGCTATTTCAATGCTAAATTCGATGCTAATTCCTTTGTCAAAGGGTACCTCTGCGGATGTGTATACTTTAACTTAGCTATTTCAATGAGCCATTTCAATGCTAAATTATATGGTAATTCCTTTGTCAAGGCACTTGTCCTTTTTCTTCTCACACAGCTTAAAGGTCGTGATCTAAGCGTGGCTTCTTCCACTCCAGCCTAATTCCTTTGTCAAGGGGTACCTCTGCGGATGTGTATACTTTAACTTAGCTATTTCAATGAGCCATTTCAATGCTAAATTATATGCTAATTCCTTTGTCAAGGCGCGTGGTCTTTTTCTTCTTACAATGTAAAGTTAAATTTTAATGTGCAACGTCTGGCACTTTTCTTGCTGTTGTTTAAACCGAGCTTGGAAATTTATATACTTTTGAAATATGAACTTGTATACTTTATCTATGTTATATATTCATTCTTGGTGCTTTGCTTACCTTTCCTCTACTTTGCACTCCTATTCGTGTTTTTGCATTGTTGTAACTTTTTGACTGGCCCCTTTGGGACACCTTTGAAAAAGAGCTTGAGAGCTCATCGGATTTCTCCAGGATAAATAAAGATTCTGATTCTGAACTAATTTCACCACAAAATGTATTTATATGAAAAAAATACCGTCGAGGCCGTGAAATCGTCGTGCCTCCTCGTAATGCGAGAAACTGAGATTTACCTGAGGGGGGCCACGGTGACAAGATGTTAACTCCCTCGATTGGTATACAGAAGACCGTGGGTTTGATCCCGACTGTGACGCCTGCTGCATATTTGGAGTTTGCATGTCTTTCTCCCTGTGGTCGAGTGGATTTTTCTCCGGGTCCTCCAATTTTTCCCTCCACATTTAGAATCAATATGCCTTTAGAGTATTTGGCTGCTATAAATTCGCACGTGATAAGTTACTTCATTGTGCTATAATTTGTGGTCAGCTCATTTATAAAAAGAGCTGTACAGCTTAATGGGACTTACCAGGTAAAATAAAAAAATAGTGAGTCAGTTAGATTAGTCCCGACAATGCTCCTATCGGGTGCACAGGGCACAGCGAGGCAACCAGAACAGGTGATGAGTCATCACGCGAATCTGATTCTCGTCTACTCTTGCATATGGCAGCAATCGGCTCGGGAGCTCAGGAACTGGATGCCAATGTCAAGGTCTGCTAGCCACGAGAGGACTGCAGGAGAGAATTTGTGTAGTGTTATTCCTCCTCCATTGAAGGAGTGCAGACAACAGTGGTTTAATAACAGTCAGCACAAAGCATTACACTACTAATAATACTCATCTACAATTAGCTCGTAATCCACAGGAATTAGCAGTTAATCCACTTTAAATTTCCTCGTAATCAATATTTACTTATATCCAGGAAAGCCACATTGAGTGGAAAGACTCATTTTAAGGAGGGGCTTGCTGATGCTACATTGAGTTTTTATTTTAAGTTGTTCATAGCCAATAAATGATCAGCTGTGTTTATCATTATACGCAAGTGGGAGCAAACCCAATAACCTGGTGAAAACCCACGTGTTGCACGAGGCAACGTTCAATCCCGGTTCAGATTGAAACAGATGGCGATTAGTCCACTTGATGTATCGCCCTCTCCTGACGAGCCAGGGTAAGGCACTTCCTCGAAGCCCACGGGAAGGGAGTTTCACGACATCATCTGTGGGTAATCCACCAACCCTCCCTGCTGCCTCTATAGTGCTGGATTACCGGGGACGTGCGAAGCCGCCACCACCCGGTTCTCTCTCATATGTACGATGTTACATATGGACACAGTCATCGTGGTAATGTTTATTGCAGGGCAGACCGGTATCCATCAACATCACGAACCCACTGCGTGAGGCTATTTCAGCAAGAAGACCGTCCCTCTGCAGAGCAAGGGTCGTGCTCATCAAGATGCTCCTCGTGACTCATCGCCTGCTGAGGAGTTCCCACTTTGTGACTGTGCGCCCGATAGCAGCATCGCCGCCGGGACTCCTTTGGGGTGATGTATCTAGCAATGTAAAAGGAAATGGTGTTTCCCTGCCTCAAGGCCATCTCTGTGAAACATAATAAACACAGAGTGGGAATTGTGACTCGGCTCACGTGAAACATTCACAGATGGCATCTTTATTCAGAGCAGGTGAAATACAACGATCATAGGCGATGCTGACAAGGGCAGCCCTTTAAAAAGATAGATTTTAACAGCAAGACTTAAAAATATTGGGAAATATACAACATAATTAGGTGTTTGTTGATCTTCTTTGGCACCGTACGTAGCCAACCGTGCTAATCGGAGGTGCGGGGGAAGGACAACAAACTACCGAAAGAACCAAGAATATATTATATGCATTGTCTTTGAAACTGGTTGGTCCACACCAGAGACAGCTTTCTTTGGAGCCTAGTCTCAAACAGTGTTAATGCAGACAAGATTCCTTGCTAAAGGTTTCACTTTGGTGTTTTAACATCTTAACACCTATATTCTTTTTGATTTAAAGCTTTCGTGACTGCAGGGATTCATATTCTTGGTTCTTTCGGTAAAGTCACGTAGAAGGGAAACAATCAAATTATAAAAATATAAAACAATAAAATTCTCAAGACGTTTCGACTGTAACACAAGCAATTATCATCATGATGATTGTTTTATATTTTTATTCTTTTATTGTTTCCCTTCTACGTGACTTTACCGAAAGAACCAAGAATATTAATCCCTGCAGTCACGAAAGCTTTAAATCAAAATCTTAACACTTGTTTTGTTGCCAGATAAAGGGGAAAACCTATTCTCATATTTTGGTACTGGCAAAGGAAAAAAAGCCGTTCTAAAGAAATTCGATTTTAATCTAATTTATGATTTAAAAGTGCATAGCTTCAGTGGCTTCATAATATCGGAAGGAAAAACGTTTCAGACGGTGGCAGAAGCGCATGGGGATGGATATTTAAACATGCGTTTAGATTATTAAGATAATTTGGCTGCTATACATTTGGCTGCTTTTCATTTCCACATGATAAGCCAACTTCGTGAAGCTATCATTTGTGGCCAGGTTGCTTCTGAAAAAAGAAGCTAATACTTCAATGGGCTTTACCTGGTAAATTAAATATTGTTTATTTTCCTTTCACGATAGGAGTGCAATTTTTTGTAGTGATTTGTTTACCTTTCCTATACTTTGCACTCCTATCGTGTTTTGTATTGTTTGTTGATGTAACGCTTTGACCTACCCCTAATGGACATCTGTGAAAAAGAGCTTCATAGCTCATCGGATTCCTCCTGCAATATACATAAATATTCGGATTTTGATGTGATAGGCACTCGTGCAGAAATTGGTGAACGGCAGTGAATTGATGAGAAGTTAAAGGCAGATTGTGAGAGCATAACGCGAGAGACACACAATATGGCGGGAGACAGAGAGAGAGACACACGCAAGACAACGTTCTCCCATACAAGCTTCAACAGACTGTTGAAGGTTGTATGGGTGAAGGCTGGCACGAGCAACACCACATCCGGCCGCCTTTGTCTCACCAGTGCTGATGTTTTACACACCGCACCCGATACTCGTTTTAGTCCGAGTCGACATAGGGGAGGCCCAGTACGGGTTCAGATATTCGTCACCCGATATTGGAGGTGAGCGGAAATCGATCTCGTGTTCACTGTTCCGCGGCTCCAAATGCATACAGACATGCGCACGCACATACCCCCAGTAGAATGTGAACTCAATTCGTCTCACGTGAACGTGAATGGATAAGGGGATGTTGACTTATAAACAACCTGGCTCGGTGAGAAGCCTTATCGAGGTGATTAGAGGAACGTGATTTGATTATCCCTGCAATTGCAAAGCTCACAAAGTGTATCGATTGGGATGAAGTCCGCGCACCTGCCTTGACATTCATCCCGCGATAGCGTTCAGCCACAGCAAGGGGCAATCCTTAATTGCCTCATCGTTAAATTTTGATTTAAAGCTTTCGTGACTGCAGTAATTCATATTCTTAGTTTTTTCGGTAAAGTCACGTTGAAGAGAAACAACAAAATAACAAAATATATATAAAACAATAAAAAAAAAATAAAAAAAAATAAAAAATGACCGTTTGAGTTATGGTCGAAACGTCGTGAGAATTTTTTATTGTTTTATATATATTTTGTTATTTTGTTGTTTCTCTTCAACGTGACTTTACCGAAAAAACTAAGAATATGCCTCATCGTTGTTTAATTCCGCAATCGCGGTCGGGGGTATGTGGGGAGCGTGTTGGACTTTGACCATTCCTAACCACGTTGGTGAAGGACAACGGTGAGTATAGGTGAGAGGGCGAGTTGCACAGTCACCCAGGGCCCCCGTGGTCCATGTCCCTTCTCAAAGGTTTCTCGAAGGTTCTGCCACCACCTCCTCCTGATCCAAAAACAGTGTTCTTCACTCATTTTCAGAGGGAGGCTACTTCAGCCGATGTTGACATCAGTCTGAGAGCCGCCACACCGCCTCACCTGCAAAGGGTGTTTTCATATCCATGTGCTGTCAGGGGTCACACTGAAGGCCACCTGGGGCCGCCATTGGCCCGTGGGCCTTGAAATGAAGAACACTGCTCTTACCGATCCCAATCGTCCTACTGTGACCGCCTTAGCGGGGTGGCTGCCCATAGTAATTGGCACGTTTTGTTTAGGTGACAAACCTTGCTGATTAGCTGTGTCGGGTGGTGGTGGGTTAACGACACATTTATATTTACGCGAAATAATCAAAAAAAAACTTTACTATGCGGTACACAGTTGCTTCGCAGCTAAAAATGCCCCACGGTTCAGTGCGACTCGTATGGATAAATAAGAAAGCAACAAAAACAAATTAATCGGTTCCATATTTCCCCATCATCCCGTTCTCCCCGCGGGTCCCTCAGCCCTGCGGAGCGCTGACGGCCTGGCAAGTGGGATGACGAATCGCCTATGAATCACCGCACACGCGGCAGGCTGTGGATTCGTCTCGCAGGTCACGAAGCTCAGCCACGCAAGCAAACGACAGCTGTCCGTGTTCGGACTCGTCTCTTAGTCCTCCTGCGCTCGGAGCACGAACAGTAATCTGCACGAGGTTCGTGGGTTAGATCCCGACTCCATCGAGCGGAGCGCCGGGCGGATGTAATGCGTTAAGTTGACAGTAGGGGGCACAGGTGGTACATCTGCCAGTCATCTAATTCAGTCAGCCCATGGCCCCTGGGTCTGTCCCGTGACCTTCAGTATATTTTGAGTTTATGTCTCACTCTCTCGCCCCGTGGTCGCGTGCATTTTTTTTCGGGTCCTCTGGTTTTTCCCTCCTCATTCAGAATCAACAATGTGCGTGTAGTGTCTGCCTGCAATACAATGTCCACACAATAAGCCACTTTGTGGAGCTATCATTTGTGGCCAAGTCTATTCTGAAAATAGCTAATAAGTCAGTGGGCCTTACCTGGTAAATTAAATAGCTTTTTTTAGTTTTTCATTTATTGATACATTTATCTTGAGTGATTTGCTTACTCCAATCGTTTAAGTTTCTGACCCATCCCTACTGGACATCTCTGAAAAATATCTTCATAGCTTATCATATTTCTCCAGGATAACTAAAGATTCTGATTCTGATAATAAAACGCAAAGACTGAGGTTATATATATACATACACGCACATCTAGGAAATAAGCATCTTGGCAAAATAATTACGTTGATAGGAGCACATTTAAAAGTTAGAGCGATTTTAAATGAGCCGTGGTCAGTCTTCTCTATTCGTTATTTCCATCTTTTCGGTGTCGCTATCTATGCCAATTAATAATGATTATAATTATTACTATTATTAGACGTCTGCCGGACTTCCGTTTAAGCCGTTTAATTTCATTTGTTCGACAAATAATCCCGCATAGCCAGTTATGTTATCCAGATAGTTTCTGTAGCAACGGCCTACATCAGCCACTAACAGTGGAGTAATTGTGGTTGGAGTGGAGAGGCGCCCAGCCAGCAGCCAGCCAGGAATCTCGAGGTATGGATCATCATTAATCGTGCTTTTGGAATGATTCACCTTCATCCAAGGTGTCATCACTTCGCCACTGCAGATGTTAGCCGTGTCTTGCTATCTAACTCGGCTCGGCGGGTTGTTATTTTAATGTGCCAGGCGCGGCACCACCACTCCAACATCCTTCTCCATTCTACCGCGGTCTACCGATTCTGAGACGCACATTTAGCTTGTGCATTTTAAAGCAAAAGTTATAATCCAGGAGACGTCCACATGTAAGAGCACGACCCGCAGCTTCGTGTAGAGTGAGCGAGGAGGCTCGTTAAGGATGCTACTGTGCAGTGCCAGGATACGTGCACCTAGAAAACGCTATTGGGAAGTTTGAGGTAATCGTCCTCCAACAACAGCGGAGGGCAGAGGAGCGACGCTCACAACAATGAGCGGATAACCGGGTCGAAAAAAATACAGGAAGTTGGCACAATAGGAGGCACAGGTGGTGCATCTGCCAGTCATCTCAGTCAACCCATGGCACCTGGGTCTGTCCTGTGACCTACTGTTAGAGGGTCTTCGACAATTCACGTGGCCTCAAAGTGCACATCGCCCGGCACAAGTGTCATGGTAACGTCACCACCACTTAGTGGCGAATGGCGACTTTTTGTTATTGTGAAGAGCAGCGCTCGGCGCTACGAACTTGGTGACCCGAGTTCGATTCCTGCTCACGGCCTCCCCTAACTTCGACTCAGCCTCACATTATTACCCGGTACGGTGTAATGTGTTAACATGGCCACTGTAGAGATAAAGGCGTCCGGGCGTGGTTCTGGCCACCCAACCCTCGTGTGCTGTGTCAGCCTTCATTGGTGCTCGCTTACAGCACTTTCCCCAACAGTCTGTTCAGGCTATACGGGCGATGTTTGTCTTGTGTGAGGCCAAATATGTATGTTTTTGGATTCGTCTTATAATTTGGAGAAGCATGCAATACGTTGAAAGGCGTTCGTCAAGGCTGGACCTATAACGACCTGGACCTCAGTGCAATAAAGGTCACAGAGACCGTGGCGCAGTGCACAAACCACTGCAAAGACAAAGACTCATGTATAGCCTCTATGAGGCTGTTGGGACAAGTGCTGTTAGCAAGAAGTACCGATAAAACCCGGTACCACCACACCCGGCCACCTTTGTCTCTCCAGTGCTGCTGCTTTATACACACATACACCGTACCATCCTACTCATTGGAAGCTGAACTCTGTTCCACCGTGCATTAACAACAGCCGCCATCCGCCATTAAGTGGTGGTGACGGCACCACGGCGCTTGTCACAGGCTAAGTGCACTTTGAGTCGACTTGCAGTGTGGGAGGCTTGCTACTGGTAGGAGTCCCAGGACAGGCCCAGGTGCTATGGGTTGACTGCTGTGCCAGCTGGGTGCAGGAGGAGTTCACGGGACAGACCCAGGAGCGGTGGGTTGACTGAGATCACTGGCAGAGGCAACGCCTGTGCTCCCCACTGTGTGCGTATGAATTCAAATATTGTACCGTACTTTGCTTCCTCTCCACGTTTATACAATGTTCACCTACCTCCACCAACCCGGTTTGGTCAGCGTGGTGAAGTATGGTCAATTAACCTCCTCTACAACACACTCGTTAACAACAATGCATTGAAAGGACATGTATATAATTGTCGACGTTTCGAGCAATGCTCCTACTTCATAGCAGGTAAACAGATATAGTGGGTACCGAGGGTTTGAGACCAGTGCTGGCTGACACCATGGGGGCCTCCTGACAATCACACAGCACAGTACAGCATTAGAACACGTAATTTGTCAATTGCATGAACGTGAAATATCGTAAAATCGAACTTTGTAAATAGAGAGATACTTGAACATGAAGCAGGCCACCTCCATAACCTTCTTCCATTCCTCTCTGAAGGCCTCACCTCTTTTTAATAGCCCATCCCCTTCCTCTTCCCTTTTTACCGTTCCATTTTGTTCCGTTCCTTCCCTATATCTCTTGCATGAAGCCACATGTCCTCTGTTCGGGACACTCATTCCTCGGCCCTTGCACTGCCCTTGCCATATAAATCACTTTGTTTTTGTTACAGCTTTTAAATGTTGGAAAGCGTGCCTTGACCAAAGGTGCTCTATAAATATAGAAAAGGATAGGATCCCAGCTATGACCACATCCAGCACCTACATCACACAAATGTACTATCCCCATGTTAACAATAATTAGTAACTATATATGACCACAAACCTATTGAGCAGAAGTTATTTCTGGGCAGTATTCGGGTTACGAACCTAGTTCGTTCCTGAGACCTGTTCGAAATTCGAACGGTTCGTAAGCCGGCAGTTCAGTTTGCAATTGCAAGTTCGCATTTTAAATCAATATTTTTATTTTTTTATATATTTCATGGAAGTGGGCGTTCGTAAGTCGGACACTCGCAAGTCGAGGACTGTCTGTTTACTTGGGTTAGATGGTTTGAGTATAAAGGCAATATTCAGATATACTCTCCACCATCCGTCAGAGCAAATCAAATCAAGTGGTCACGTCGGAACCAATACCAATTAATTTGTTTTTTTACAATCCGTCTTTGAATCGTTGGTGACCGGGCTGAGGCCATCAGCTAACTATACCGGGAGAGCCCTGCCAGTCACAGGCAGGGTGCCACGGTGACTAGGAGATGTTAACTACCTCGCCTGCTATGCCTGTTGTATGCTATGCCTGTTTGGAGATTGCATGCCTCTTTCTCTTCGTGGTCGCTGGGATTGTTCTCCATATTTGGTATCAAAGTGCGTTAAGAGTATTTGACTGCTGCTACAAATGTACACGTGATTAATGATCCACTTCGTTGAGCTATTATTTGTGGCCAGGTCGCTTATTTTAAAAAAAAGCTGTATATATCTTAGTGGACTTTACCTGGTAAAATAAAAATAAAAGTTTAGTTTCAGTAGCCGGGGTTGAACCCAGCTTCTCAATGGTACCAGTCCAGCGCTGATCTTTGAGCAACCTGGCTACCTCTCTAATTGTCGACACGACGACTATGCGATGTGGCATTATTTCAAGCGGTTGGTGCATACGCATTTATTTATTTGGATGTGGCAATGCTAAAGTGAGTGGTGCAGTATTGATTAGCGCGCTAAACTGTGAACCCAGCGATATGTAGATTTGGAGGTTGGTTTACTCCAGATAAGAATGCAAATTACACCAACGACCGAGTTCAAACGGCTGGAAGTCGTATGGGGCGCTGTTGCGCAATCTGTAGGTGGCAGGCTGTCTCAATCGCCTGGAGGGGTGATTCATTGCAGGGCTGCGCCACTATCTATATGCAAGCAGTCGAGAATACATGACTGATAACGGCTTGCAAAAGTTCAGTAAACTATATTTGTGCAAAGTAAAAAACAATAGGCAATAAAGTGCATATAATCAGTACGTGCCGTGTTACCACATTGTATGTTAATTTACTTAAATAGCATCGTGCAAATATGTTCTCCTACAAACGAACTCTATTCTCATTGCCATGGACTAAAACGTAATCTTGTCAAGTTTAACAAAAGCTATAAATCGCGACGTTATAAACTAAAAATAACCTTTGGGATTTATTGTCAAGCAGAGGAGTGTAACCTACATTAATCTGGGGGTGATGGGGGAGGAGTGCACGTTTTACCGCTCACCACCAACGCCTTCGTGCTGTTCCACGTTTCAGACACCATGGGACCAGCCCGACAACGCATCCACCAGAAAAACACAGAGCTTTACGTGTGCGTAACCACTATACGCGCCCAGCGAAGCGTGGACCTAAAAGGTTTGGATCGATCGTTAAGCGTTTGGTAAGTGACCTGTTGACCAAGACACTACCGTCCTCAGAAGGTGCAAGGGAATTCACAGTTTTATTTACCAGTTAAACTCAACTGTGCTCTTAGCTCTTGTTCATAGGCGAGCTGGTCACACGTAATGATAGCTGATGATCGCAGTAGCTGATATCACCACACGTGAGAATTTATAACAGCAGTCTAATCATCTGAACCAAGGAACCCGGATAAAAACCCAAGCTCCGACCACCACAGCGAGAGCACACGCCAACTCCAAAAGTATAACAGAGGCACCGCCAGGGTCCAGCATGACCTCCTGTGTACCGATCGAGGGAGATAACATCTTCTCAGCGGCAAATAGCAGCGAAACATTGCCTTAGCATTAAAATTATGGATTCACATCTCAAATACAATATTTTTGGGAAACTATCTGAACGTGGTGCTCTGGATGGATGACTGCTTCTTCTCTGTCTTGTTTTATTTATCCACACAGTCTCAATGTAACTCTACATCTCTGTAAATAAACCACATTATACATATCAATCTAGCGTCCACGCAACGATCCCCTCCCCCTAGCCCACACACCCCCTCTTCCCCCCCCCTTGCCCTGCCCCCCGTTCTTACCTAGAAACCTCTTACCATGGCATCTCTCTCCCACTTCAGTAGAAAAAAACTTCTTGCTGTTGGGTTTCCCACCTGATGATGATTGCTTGTGTTGCAATAGAAACGTCGTGATTTATTTAATTTTATACCTATGTGACTTTACCGAAAGAACCAAAGAGTATTATAAAATATCTATAAATATATGTTGGCATATATATCTGACCATCAGTGAACGTGAAATAAAACTCGTGTTCATAGCCCTGCACAAGTATTTGAGCCTTGGGACGCTAGTTTCACTTCCACTCATGGCCACCAACAATAGTGGTGATTATCTAAACCGGTTCTGGGCCTCCCCTAGGTCGACTCAGCCTCAAATGATAAAATGGTGCGGTAATGCAGTTTGACTTGGTGCTGGCCATCCACCTTGTGTGCTGTGCCTGCCGTTATTAGGTGCTCACTAACAGCTCCATAAGTCTATTAAAGCGATATGGGGAATCGTTTTCTGTGTTTGGTAGAGAAACCTTTCTCAAAACAAGATTTCCCATCTGGGTCGCTCGACCTCTAAATTAATCAGGCGTAATAATGTGATTTGATCAACTTCTATGGTTAACGGGACAGTCTATGTGTGGGTGATGTTTACATCCACGATAGCATGGTTGGCTAAGTGCAGTGCAAAATAAATTTAACATACAAACAACAACAGGACGTTTCGTTCATCTGACCACTGCTACATAGAAGCGACTTCTCTGTCCGTGGCCAGGAGCAGCTTCAAAGCCCCTACATTTACTTTAGCCGATGATATCACAAGTGATGTCCACCGTTGTTGTACAGCAGGACTTTTGAGTGCATTCCATTGTAATGAGAGGCTGCCCTGCTGCAATTAACTCGTCACCACACTTGCGATCTAGAGGTCGATCCTTAGGCCTGGCATTTGGAGCGACGCTGCAAGCTTCTTAAATCTCGCTGCCTCTGTCCACCCAGCTGCGTAAATGGATACAGCACAGTTGGTCGATCGGCAGGTCGCATGCGGTGGTGGGGTAAAGCGTGGGTAACTCCCACCTCTTCCAACAAGGGAAGCATCTTGCAGGGCTGCACCTTTACTGACTGCACCGTCATTGATAAACCACGACGTGCATGGGTCCACGTATGACATGCGAGTAGGGGGTCCACGTGCAGCGTGCGAGGATGCGAGGAAGGGATTCACGTGCAGTGTGCGAGTAGGGGGTCCACGAGCAGCGTGCGAGGAGGGGGTCCACGAGCAGCGTGCGAGGAGGGGGTCCACGAGCAGCGTGCATGGAGGGGGGCCACTTGCGGCTTGTGAGGAGGGGGTCCAGGTGCGCCGTGAGTGGAAGGGGTCCATGTGCTGTGTGCGGGGAGGGGACCCACGTGCGGCGTGTGAGGAGGGGGTCCAGGGATCTGTAAGACAATCTCTCTGAGACGGCGCTGCTGAGCGTCATCGTCGTCTCCATCATTGACGAATGCTTTGTTGTCTCGACCAACAGCACCCCTCTTTGACTGCTGGCCCGACGACGACGACTCCACGTAGGAGAGCACGTGCAGCAGCGTGAACAACCTGAACGGGGGCAGAGGGGGGGGGGGGCACGGAGGGGAAGGGGGAGGGGCACGGGGCGCCACGGTGGCAAATTGTCAGGAGTTAACGGGACAGACCTAGGAGCCAATGGTTGACTGACTGAGATGACTGACAATGCACCAGCTGTGACCCCTACTGTGCCAAATTGTTGTGTTTAGCTGCCCGGTGCTCTGCTTATGGATGCGAGCATCGCTCCTCTGCCCTCCATTATTGCTGGTGGGCGACTGCCTCCAACTGCCAAGTAGCATCTCCTCAGGAGTGGCCAATCTTGAGACCGCTGGTACCAGTTATTGGCAAGTCCACTCATCTCTATATATCCTCTTGTACCATATCATTCCTTTTTTTCCCTAGCCCATGCCGTGCCCTTTAGTCTGATCTATCCTGCCAAATAATAGTTGCTTTGCCATGCAGTGGCTGGGCATGGGGGCTACATGACCCAGCCAACACAGCCACGCTTGTGAGAGGAGCTCACCAATGGGAGTGTGTCTAGATCTTTTAAGAATATGTGAGCTCCTGACACAATCCAGTCTGGTTAAACCCAGGATGCATTGTAGGCAGGGTGACCTGAATGTTTCTAACCGGTGCAGATGTTACTTTAGACACCTCAACATCCTTCTCGAAAGAATAAAGAAGGGAAGATATCAATGTGGTCAAATAAAATCCGGAGCTTCGCATGGAATGACAAACCAAGTAGTTTCCACCCAGTGTTACACAGCCGATGAAAAGATAATGCTGCCCGACTGTTTCGGAGTGAGACCTCGGCTGCGAAACCGGAGCTGGTCATAAGCACACTGCCCACACTCACATAAAGGCAAAGACATGGATCTCCTGGATAGCCTTAAGATACTGTTGGGGCAAGTGCTGTCAGCGAGTGGCACCTATGAAGGCCGGTACGGCACAAGGGGGGAAGTCCAGGACCATTTCAGATAATCGTTACTGTTGTTGGTCACTGAGTCGGCATGCACACACACCCCCTATGGCCACGCATGGGTCGACCCCCTCCCCTCCTCCTCAGCTGTGGTACAGCATGGCCAGGAACTGGACAATGAGCATGCTGGAGAAGGTGATGAGGAACATGAAGGCGAGGGGCAGCACGTCGATGACCGTCCCCTCGTTCTTCGTGCTCGGGATCTGGATGTAGAGGTCGGCTCCCACGAACTGCAGTGCCAGGGTCGCCACCAGCCACAGTGCATTGATCATGAAGTAGACGAAAGTGCCCTGCACGTTGGGACAGACAGACCAGGCCTGATTTACATTGCATTGGCCGAGTGGCGGGGGGGATGACCCCGGGCTGTTTATGGATCCCCTCTTTGTGCGTTCATTTTTCTCCCCCACTGTCCACTCTCGACGCCAAATGGTCACTTCTGTTGTTATTGTTTTATTGTTCATGTATTTTACAGGATTAGCGGATTATTGGAACAATTAACAATTAATTCGTTGGAATAATAAGGCATAGGTAATTCAATGCCGTTTAAATCTTCTTCTACCACATGCCAAGTACGGTAAGTACTCGCTTAACGCCTGCTGTTTGCACAACGCGTTGTCGCTGGAACGCAATTTTTCTGTTATCGAAGCATCTCCGGTACTCGCGATGACGCGTTGCCAGTACCTTGTTTCTTATCTCGAAGAGTTCCTGCTTCACGCGTTTCCTGTGATCGTCATCTTCCTCCAGAGGCTTGAGGTAGTCACTGATCATGCTCTTCCAAAACTCGTCTTCCTCCTATGCATTCCCATCCACGGGACAGAAGGTTCACTTTGTGCGATTGTCCAAATAACAACAACTTACTCCGATGAATAATATTAATATTGTAATAGTAATAGGTTTTACCCTTTTAACTAGCACAAAAACTGACACCTTTATTCAAGGCATCGTGTTTGCAATAACCACAACACAAGCAATCAAAATGCAAACAAAAGAGACAACTCTGATAATAATATGCACTGTCCTTGAATTTGATTGGTCCACACCCGAGACGGCTTTTCTTAGAGCCTAGTCTCCACTGGTGTTAAATGCTCACCCCGAGCCCTCAATACTCTGATAGTGCGCTGTTTTTGAGTTGTACGCCTTTTGGCGTCTTCTGGTCCAACACCAGAGTGCTTGCCACAAATGAATCACAATAGCTTGCTAATCTCGTCTAGGAGCATTAACCATCACCCACACTTCGTTCATCCATTCATCAAACAAAGATGGTCACCGCATCGCGTGATTTCAGATGCTCGGTCTTTTTTAACTGACAAGCAATGACTTCGCATTTAATTTTCGATTTAAAGCTTTCGTGACTGCAGGGATTCATCTTCTTGGTTCTTTCGGTAAAGTCACGTAGAATGGAAATAAAATAATACAAATAAAACATAATAAAATAAAATTCTCACGACGTTTCGGCCACAACTCAAGTAGCCTTCTTCAGGTGAAGGAACAGAACTGTCGGGACGACAGCGCTTCAATGAACGCTGCAAAGATTCGCAGCGTCTTTTAAGCTAGGTGGGAGAAGTTAAGCGCCTTGACAAAGGTGTTTACATATCAAACAGGATAATTTAGCATTGAAATAGCGGTGTTAAAGTGTTGGATCAGCAGGATGTTAAAGTCAGAAATTAGCTTGTAACTGGGAGATTAGCATGATGTTAATGTGAGGGATTAGCATGTGACTGGTCACGGAAATAGCTATGTTAAAGTCGAAGTTTATATATCAACAGAGGCATTTAGTATATGGACGCTAAACGACTGCAACTACCCAACTATCATACAATACACCGATGTGAAAAAACTAAGTATAAACT
This sequence comes from Petromyzon marinus, assembly GCF_048934315.1. Taxonomy (NCBI): domain Eukaryota; kingdom Metazoa; phylum Chordata; class Hyperoartia; order Petromyzontiformes; family Petromyzontidae; genus Petromyzon; species Petromyzon marinus. Next base: position 120,624 of record NW_027423261.1, read on the forward strand.
ACATCAATGTTATCAATAAACTCTATATACTCTCCAATCAGCTGAGCTACTAACAATAAGTCGTTATACATTACAATGCCATATGGCGAAAAAATGGGTGGCGGTTTTTTCTTTTCAACGTTAGCACCACGGAAAGCGACGAGCTTTGTTCAGACGGACGAGTCCATCTATGCTTGGAACGGAGGAGGGGAGAGAAACATCCACGATGCGCTGCTCTGTCCTGTGTTGCGTTACAACTATTTTATAAACTAGACTACTATACATTGCAATGTTATACCTTCCAATCTAAACTACATTGTATAATATCGTATACACAGCCCAATGTAAGCTCTAACATCAATTCCATACACCCAGCCATCAGATTTACCATGGAAGTCGAAAAAGATGGCAAGCTACCCTATTTGGATGTCCTAATTAAAAGGAGACCTGATGGTTCAATGAGCCACTGTGTCTACAGGAAAGCTACGCATATGGATGTTTACTTAAAACCAGATTCCCACCACCATCCGTCCCAGAAGAACTCCCTCATCAAGACTCTATACCATAGAGCCCAATGCATTTCCGACCAGGAACACATTGCCAGTGAACTCTAGCACGTACACCAAGCTCTCAAGGCTAATGGTTACTCCGACTACACAATCCGCAAAACCATCACTCCAGCCATGAAGAAGGATTCTCTTGAGGAGCCATTCAAAACCATCACCTTACCCTACATTGCGGGGGTCACAAAAAAGATCTCCAAAATCCTGAATAAACACAAGATCCAGGTCCGATTCAACACAGTACATAAAATGCGTGATCTGGTTCCGTCTGTAAAAGATGTGGTTCCAGACATACAGTACCCGGGCGTCTACAAACTAAGTTGCCTCTGTGGTAGCAGCTACATTGGAGAAACCAAACGACATATCTCGGACCGCATCCGTGAACATAAAGCAGACTTGAAACACGGTAGGACGAACACCTCAGCCGTGGCAGATCACTGTTATAATTTAGTGGGCTCACAAGACACGGAGGTTCTCTGCAAGCCATCCGGCTACCATGAGACATTCGTTCATGAGGCCATCCACATATACAAACACAGAGGCAATTTCAACCGAGAAGATGGATTCTGGCTTAGTAACCATTGGAAAGACGTTATAAACCATTTCGGTTCTTAATTGATTGTATTATACGGTGACTTTCAGACTGCAGTCCATTCCCTGACAATGTCTCTAAATACCGTTCACACAACGGTCAAAGGTATAGCATGTTGTATAATAAATAGTTTAACATTGTAATGTTTAACATAATTCATAAGGCAATATATGGTATCGTAATTGTATAGTGAATATACAGTAGTGTGGTATACAGTAGGGTTGGTAGAATAATACATAGTGTAATATTACAAGTCTATTTTACAGTCTAAAGTATAGGGTAGTGTATAGTAACGCATTGTATAATTTAATGGTGGGTTTGTCTATGGCAGTGTATATTACGGTGTATAGTCGTGTAATGTAGAAAAAGTTTAGTTGGGGACATATCAATATAATGCATAATGTTAGAGCTTACATTGGGCTGTATATGATATTATACACTGTAGTTTAGATTGGAAGGTATAACATTGCAATGTATTGTAGTCTAGTTTATAACATAGTTGTAACGCAACACAGAACAGAGCAGCGCATCGTGGCTGTTTCTCCCCCCTCCTTCGTTCCGAGCATAGATGGACTCGTCCGTCTGAACAAAGCTCGTCGCTTTCCGTGGTGCTAACGTTGAAAAGAAAATACCACCACCCATTTTTTCGCCATATGGCATTGTAATGTATAACGACTTATTGTTAGTAGCTCAGCTGTTTGGAGAGTATATAGAGTTTATTGATAACATTGATGTAGTTTATATTTTAGTTTTTTATTAGTTTACTATATGGTATTCATTATATAGTGTAGTGTATACCCAGTTACTTTATGTTAATAGCTCAACTTATTGAAGAATATATTGAGTACATTTATTATATTGATGTAGTTTATACTTAGTTTTTTTCACATCGGTTTATTGTATGATAGTTGGATAGTTGCAGTCCTTTAGTGTCCATATACTAAATGGCCCTGTTGATATGTAAACTTTGATTTTAACATAGCTATTTCCGTGACCAGTCACATGCTAATCTCTCACAATAACATCATGCTAATCTCCTAGTTCCATGCGAATTTCTGACTTTAACACCCTGCTGATCCAACACTTTAACACCGCTATTTCAATGCTCAATTATCCTGTTTGATATGTAAACTCCTTTGTCAAGGCGCTTTACTTCTCCCACCTAGCTTAAAAGACGTTGCGAATCTTAGCAGCGTTCATTGAAGCGCTGTCGTCCTGAGAGTTCTGTTCCTCCACCTGAAGAAGCCTACTTGTGTTGTGGCCAAAACGTCGTGAGAATTTTATTTTTATTATTTTATTTCCATTCTATGTGACTTTAACGAAAGAACCAAGAAGACTTTGTCTTTGTTTGATGAAAATATTACCTTTGGTATGGAGGGCGAGGTCTGTGTCTGATTGCTCTGGAGGTCGACTTTTGCTCTCTACTTCTTCTGGATGCTCTGTCTGAGTGCTCGCGATGTCTTCTAGTCTCGCCTCTGCTCCTTCTGAATGCTCCATCTGAGTGTTTGCGATGTCCTCTTCTCTCGACTCGATCTCTGCTCCTTCAGGATGCTCTGTCCCAGTGCTCGCGATGCCCTGTCGTTTCTCCTCGCTCTCTACTCCTACTGGATGATCTGTCTGAGTGCTCGCAATGTCCTCTGGTCTCGTCTCTGCTCCTTCTGGATACTCCATCTGACTGTTTGCGATGTTCTCTCCTCTCGACTCGATCTCTGCTCCTTCAGGATGCTCCGTCTGAGTGCTTGCGATGCCCTGTCGTCTCTCCTCACTCTCTACTCCTTCTGGATGATCTGTCTGAGTGCTCACGATGTCCTCTGGTCTCGTCTCTGCTCCTTCTGGGTGCTCCATATGAGTGTTCGCGATGTCCTCTCCTCTCGCCTCGATCTCTGCTCCTTCTGGATGCTCCATCTGAGTGCTCGTAGTGTCCTGTTGTCTGGCCTCAATTGGACGCAGCTTCATCTCTCTGTCGAGTTCCACCGTGCACGACTCCACTCGGCTGGGAGGGATGATGATGAACTGTTAAACTAAACCATTATTTTTATTTTACCATGTAAGGCCCACTGAGCTAGGAAGCTTTTTTGTAGAATCGACCTGAATATCACAAATTATAACTCAATGAGCGGCTTATCACGTGGAAATTACAGCAGCCAAATACTCTAATCACATGATGATTCTAAATGAGGAGGGAAAAAATCAGGGGATCCGGAGTAAAATCCACACCAACATGGGGAGAGAAAGGAATAGACGCAGACTCCATATAGGCAACAGGCATCGTCAGGTTTGGGATCGAAGCCACTACCTCCTGCATACCAGGGGAGGTAGTTAACATCTAGCCACCACGGCGCCTAAGATACAAGCACAACTAGAATCACAGTTAATAAGTTGAGACAAGACTCAGTATTGACTTGAGTAAAATGTTACGTTGTAAATCCTCCTCCACCCGACACAGCCAATCAATAATCATAATCTGTATTTCTACTGCAGGAGGAGTCCGATGAGCTATGAACCTATTTTCACAGATGCCCAGTAGGTGTAGGGGATTATAAAGTTAGAACATAAAACGATAGCAGTGCTAAGTATAGGAAAGATAATAAAATAAATAAAGTATATGAGTGCAACTTGCATGAGTACATCAGTTACTGCCAATTTTTCAATACTAAATGCATAACTTGGGGCAAGGCAGCAAAACAACAGTCCCAAACCACACCAAGATAACACAGTCCCTCAATAATATGGGACATAAACGTTGAACTATCGATACACGAGAGGTAAGGATCAAAGTTAAAAGCATGGCTACAGGCTCTCAGTGAGGTGGTGGCACCTTGAACTGTCATCCTCCTGACTCAGTGCCGAGTATTTCTTCGGATGGACGCTGATCCTCCACTGGAAGCAGTCCCACTCGAGTGGCAGTATACAGCATTTCGTTCCATTCAAACGATGCTTGCGTTCCTTCTTCTGCTGGGACAGGAGGATTGACATTGTGCTGAAGGCAGGGTCCTTCAATGATATCAAACCAGCGGGAAGCGCACACAAGCTGGAAGGCAGTTTCAGCTGCTCAGTGAACTGGCGCCAATAACTGTCCAAGCTCTGCGGTCCTCCATGTATGAAGATTTTATTGGCCAACGGGAAACCAGAACACCATGGAATAGACCCACAAATGCGAGGGGGAAACATTGCGTTCTATTCAGATGGAACAGATAGAGTCCATAATTGTCATACTACATTCTCCTGGAAAGTCAGTGAATGACTCCTCCTCGATACCCACCGTGTTGGATTAATGGACACGAGTGGCACAGCCACCACCACCGTTCTTGTCAAGAAACATAAACGATAATTTTGCAAGCTCCGGTCATCCTCTCATCAGTGGATTTTGGCTAACCATTGAACAAAGACAGTGACCACATCGCGTGCTTTTGGGTGCGCTTGTGCGTCCATCTGGAACCCTCTTCCTTCCAATATGAGAAAGCAATTGGAGCTATGCACTTTTAAATCATTACATTGAAAACTAATTTCTTAAAAAACTGCTCTTTGTGTTTAGAAACGTTCCTTCCTTCGCACCTCCAATTAGCACAGTTGGCTACACATGGTGTGAAAGAAGTTCAACATACATACATCTGGACCAGTCCTTGGCCTTCCCTCAAAAAGCCTCAAAAATAGCCAAATGTGATGTAGTAAACATGACAACAATGGAGACAAAGGCGGCCGGGCATGGTGCTGGCCACCTACCCTCTTATGTGCCATTCCGGACTTCACAGGTGCTACTCGCTAACAGCACTTGCCCCAACGGTCGGTTAAAAGCTATATGGGGATCGCTGCCTTCGTCTTGGCGGGGGTTGGGGGCATATGTTACACTTTTTTGCAATGTACGTAGCCAATCATGCTAATCGGAGGTGCGGGACGGAGCAACAGAGGAGAATGGAGCGAAACTCCAAATAACGTTCGATACAAAAACAACAACGACAATAACGATAACACATAAAGTAACTCACCTCCTTAGGGGAGGGCTCAGTAGGCGCCTTGGTCTCACGCGTGCCCCATGATACGTTGTACATGTTGACCAATGAGTAGATGAGCAGCAGCAGGTATCCCGTGGGAATGCAGATGAGGTACAAGAATCCGTGCACGATGCAGAAGAACTCGCGCGGGTGCAGCGCCGCGGCGATGAGATGGATGCCCGCGAGAGTGATGAAGAAGATGCTGCTGGGTGTGAGGATACCGTTCTTGACAATGTCGCCGACCATAGCGAGCAGCGTGCCCGTCATGAGGAACATGTAGATCACGGTGAGCACCATGGCCACCTTAAAAAAAATACCAGGTATAAAGCTCTTTTCAGAAGCCACCTGGCCACAAATGATAGATCAACGAAGTGGCTCATCACGTGGTAATGTATATCAGCAGCCAGATTAAATGCAGAGGGAAGATAGAGAGAACACGTGGACTCCAAATACATAACAGGCGTTAAGGTCGGGATAGGGATCGAACCCACGACCTCCTGTATACCATGCGAGGGAGTTTACATCTCGCCATCGCAGGAGGAGACCTTAGCCATCGGCGTCACCATTGTCCTTTTTGTCCAACCACCACCACTTCTTGGGAGTTACTTTGCATTTATTCCGCACTTTTCCACAAAGTCCTCAAGACCCTGCACTTTGCAAACAACAACAAAATAATGATAGCTCATTGTTCTTCTGGGTTCTTTCGGTAAAGTCACGTAGAATGGAGATGAAATAATAAAAATAATAATAACAGAATAAAATTCTCACAACGTTTCGGCCACAACACAAGTAGCCTTCCTCAGGTGAAGAAACAGGACTGTCTGGAAGACAGCGCTTGAGTGAACCCTGCCAAGCATGGCAGCGTCTTTTAAGCTGTGTGGGAGGAACAGAGCACCTTGACAAAGAAGTTTACATATAAATTAGCATGTAACTGGGGGATGAGCATGATGTTGGTGTGAGGGATTAGCACCACGGAGAGAGACGAGCTTTGTTAAGACGGACGAGTCCATCTATGTTCAGAACGGAGGAGGGGGAGGAAGAGGAGGAACCCTCAAGACCTTGGGTTTTCGGATGCCTTTGTCCGAACGATCCGCCTACTCTACACCAAGGCGGAGTGCATGATCAAGATCAACGGCGCCCTCACTGCCCCGGCCAAATTCGAGCGAGGAGTGAGACAGGGATGCCCATTGTCGGGCCAACTTTATGCCCTGGAATTAGAGCCTTTCCTGAATCTCATAAGGCGGAGACTCAGCGGCCTGGTGCTGAGGGAACCAAGCATCAAGTTGGTCCTGACGGCATACGCCGACGACGTCCTCCTCATCCTGCGCTCCCTGGCTGATGTCGCCCTGCTGCATGAGTGCCAGGAGGTCTTTTCGAAAGCCTCGTCATCAAAAATGAACTGGCAAAAGTGCAGCGGCCTGCTGGTTGGAGCGTGGGACATGACTGAGTGTCCTGAGAAGGCAAAAGCCATCAATTGGAGCACAACATCGCTGCACCACCTGGGGGGGTTCCTTGGACCAGAGGAGGAACCACCGCAGAGGAACTGGGTCGAGCTGGAGGAGAAGGTGAAGGAGCGGCTGGCCACCTGGAGTCGCCTGTGCAAGTTCCTCACCTTCAGGACAAAGACGTTGGTGGAGAACCAGCTGGTGACGTCCATACTGTGGCACCGACTCTTCTCCCTGCACCCCCCCATGAGCCTTGTCAACGCACTTCAGAAGCAAGTCCTCGACTTCTTCTGGTCAGGTGGAGGACATCGGGTCGCGGCTGGGGTCCTGGCCCTGCCACTGGACGAGGGCGGTCACGGGCTGGTGTGCGTGCGGAGTCAGCTGGCCACCTTCCGACTGCAGGCAGCGCAAAAGTTCCTGCACGCCGCCCCCTGCACCGGCCTGGAGCGTCACGGGCCTCTTCCTCCTGAAACAGCTGGGGGGTCTGCAGTGCTCCAAGCAACTATTCTACATGGACCTGCAGGGCCTCCCACTGGGACAGCTGCCACCCTTCTACAGAAGCGTCCTGCAGACATGGAGCTCCCTCGCCGTCAGGAGGCTGAACCAACCGTGATCGGCTGAGGATCTGGTCTTCGAACCGATCCTCAGGAACCCACAGACAAAGCTGCCATCCACCACCACCACCCCTGGCATGGAGAGGCGCCTCGCCAACGCGCGGCTCACCAGGATGGGAGATCTGGTGGAGCCTGAAACACGGGCCGGTGGATCGGACCAGCAGACGTGGCCACAAAGACAGGGCTGCAGTCGCTCCGGGTGGCTGCCCGGATCCTGGCCGAAGCCAAGGGGGCCTTCTCAGTGGCAGCGGGGAGAACGCCCCCCATCGGCGTTGGGGATGAAGAGGCCCCTCTCGATCCCCCTCCACCGGAGCTCTCAGTCGTGCCACTGCATCGCCAATGCCGACAAACGAAGGCGGATCACAACCTGTGCCGGCTAGAAGACCTACCGGAGGTGGCCTTCGCAAATGTAAAGAGGAAGGTTCTCTACTCCTACATGGTCCGGTTCCACCAACAGGACACCCTGAGGAGCCACAAGGACCATGCCTGGAGGAAAGCCCTGCCCTGCGTCTCTCCGGAGAGGCCTCGCTGGAGGTAACTCTACTGCAGACCGACGTACAACCGCATCGGCGACCTCAGCTGGAGCATCGCCCACGGCACCGTCACCACCAACGACTCCCTGGCGCGCTTCACCGACACGTCCCCCGGAGTGCCGGTTCTGCGGTAAAGTGGAGACGGTGGCGCACCAGTATGTGGAGTGCAAGAGCCTGGACTCGCTGTTCAAGGTCCTGAGAAACATCCTCCTAAGGTTCAGCCTCCACTTCTCCCCGACGGTCCTCTTCTTTGGATACCCGAAGGGCAACAGACCCCAACATCTTCAGGGGCTGGTCAACGTGCTCTTCGGCTACGCCAAGCTCGCCATATACAGGGCAAGGAAGGTGGCCCTGGAGGGGCAACGTCCAGCCAGCAGCCTGGGCATCTTCCACGCTCTGGTCGGGATCAGGGTGTTGCTGGAGTTCCACTACACGCGGCTGACCCACGCCGTGCCGGCCTTCAAGGAGCAGTGGGCGCTGGAGGAGGCCGTGTG